>NW_028294486.1:57500-62500 GCF_964341445.2 Mesoplodon mirus | reverse complement strand
CAGGGACGCGGCCCGGGGGTCGGCAGACGCGACGGACGCGGCAGACGGACGGACGTGGGAGACAGGGCCGACGAGGCGCGGCTGGCTCGGCCCGCCGTCGCGGAGACGCGACGACCACCTCACACACAAGACGTGGCGGCGCGGCGGGAGGCGGGCGCCCACGCGCCGACGCGAGGGGGCCCGGGGGCCATCCGAAGGGCACGGACGCGAGTCGGCCGCCGGGGCGCGACACGGGGTCTCACCGCCAGAGGCCCTCCAGCGCAGGGGCGGTCCCGCGACACACCCAGGACGCCGACTGGCCTCCTCCTCGGCCCCCACACCACAGGGTCCCCCCTCGCGGGGCTCGCGACCACCCACCGCCGCCGAACCTCCACGAGCCGCGGCCGGCCCGCGACAACACTCTCCCGCACGCACACCGGCCGCCCCGCGGGGCCCCCCCACACACACACACCCCTCCGCCGCACCCGACTCCCGCACCCCGCCTCAGGAACCGTGAGCACGCCACCCGGGGACGCCGCCGGCCGAGGCGGCCGGGGGGACGACACCCTCAACGTGGGCGAGGCCAGCTCGGTCCCAGAGACGGGGGGAAGGGGGGGCACGGAGGAGTGGGGGGGGCGGCGGCGACGGGGAGGGGGCGGCGGCACGCGCACGCACACAGCGAGGGCCGCGGGGCAGGGGCGCGGGGGGCGCTGCCCAGGGAGAGGAAGGGCCGAGACACGACCGGGCCACCAGGAAAACAAGCGCGGGGTCCCACCGCCACACACACGAGGGCGGTCCCACGACGCCTGAGACGCCGGCCGGCCCCGGCCACCCCGGGGCCTCTCCCACGACCCGACCCCGCCGCCGGGGGGGGCCCGCGCGTGCGACGTTCCCCCCGCGTGGCACGGAGGGACCCGTCCGCCCAAACTCCACCTCAACGTCCTCGCCGCATCCGCCTTCATCCAAGTCCGACCCCCGGGGGCTCGTGCCCCAGGGAAACGCTCCCGAGCGAGGCGACCCGCACCGTGCCCGCACACCGCCCGCCACCCGCCGCGACGAGCGGTCAGGGCAGGCGCGACGGGCTCCTCGTGGCTGCGGGGCTGGGGAGCCGGGGCGCCCGGGCGTCCCCTCCCCGCCCGCTTGGGCTCCACCACCGACCGGGGTCGCCGCGCGCACACGCGTGCACGCGGCCCCGCGCCGGACGCCGGCCTGGCGGGACCCTCCCCCGACTCAGAGGGGGGAGGCGCGGGCCGCGGTAGGCAAAGAGCGGCGCTCGGCCCCACCGCGGAGCCGGCGCGAGCCCGCCCGCCCGCCAAGGCGAGGGACTCTTGCCCACGTGCTCTGGCAGTCGTGGCCCTCGTGGCCACGGCACGCTTGGGAGGGGCAGCGGCTGGGGGGTCCGGTACCCCAAGGCTCCCTCTCTCGGGTCGCTAGAGAAGGCTTTCTCACCGAGGGGGCGTCATCCCCCACCCATCGTCTCTCCCCCTTCGGGCCCGCGGAGGCGCTCCACGAGCCGCCGCCGAGTCCACGACTGGGCGGGGGTGGGGTGGGGTTGGGGGGGGTCTGCGGTACGGGGAAGCACACGGCCCAAAGGGGCGTCCGCGGCCACAGCCAGGGGGCACAACCTCCGCCGTGCCGCCCCCGGGCTTGTCTAGGGGGGCTCCGGAAGGAGGGAGCACGCCCGAGAAGCGCGACAGCAACCCCCCTTCTCACAGAGGCCCCCGGCCCAGCACGATCGCACCCACGCCCGTGTGCCATGCCCTGGCCACACAGTCCCCTCGCAGCACACACCGTGCGAGGACGACGGCGACGAGGCGGCACCTGCCCCCCGTCCCCCCCACCGGGGGAGAGAGAAACAGGCGCGCACACACACACCACACGCCTCCCCCTTGGCCGCCTCGACCCCCCGAGGAGAGCCGCTCACGGGACACGCCACCGCGGCGGGGACCCGAGGAGCACGCTGGGAAAAGGGAACGACACCACCGCTCGGCCTCGGGCACCTGAGGGACGACCCGGAGCGCTCCAGGGGCACCACAGAGGACCAAGCAAGGCACGCTCACACGCCGGCAGGGGCGCGCAGCGCAGCGGCGGGACGGCCCCCCCACCCACGCGGGGAGGACCGCCCGCGAGGCACACGCCAAGGAGGCGAAGCAAGAGTGTCTGCTGCGTCCGAGGACCACGGGCCCGCCCACGCCGTGGGGCCGGGAGACCGAGGGTCGGGGCCGGAGACCACCAGCCAGCCCCCGCCCTCCCGCACACACTTCTCGACAGGTCGGGAGTGCGTGACCAGAAGAGGCGAGGGGGCACGCCGCGGACACAACGAGAAGAGCGGTCCCGTTCGACAAGAACGTCCGTCCCTCGTCTGGCGCGACTTCGGCCCGGCCCAGGAGAGCGCGACATCACCACATCGATCAGTCAATCCGGAGAGCCACGGGCCACAGGGCCCCGGAGGTGGGGGAGGGGCACGGCGAGGACCATCACCAGAGGAGCCTGCTTCAGCCTCACCGGCACACCACCGCCCCCACCTTCCTCTCGGGCAACTCCGGCGGCCGACGACGACCCCGCGAGGAGAACGCCTGACACGTGGCACAGAGCCTGCGCGGGGGGAGGGGGTCGTCGCAGCCACCACCGGGTGCCGTGCGGCGGGGGCGAGGTGGTAGTCGCACGGGGTGGAAGACCCACGCGCCACACCTCGCGCCCCGCCGCCCTCGGGTGAGCCAGAGACCGGAGGCGGCACCGCGGGTCGGGTCAGCCGGGCGCACACACACAGGCACACACGAGAGCCGGCGCGCAGGCCCAGGCGGGCGGCTCAAGGGGCAAGGGGCAAGGGGACGGTTCGGGCGCCAGACGGCGGCCCGCGGCCCACAGCCCGGATCCCTGCGTGCGTGCGCCCAGAGCCCCAAAGTCCTCAGCGACTAGACGCCAGAGAACACCGTGTCAGCACCTATCTGGTGGCAAAAAAGGCCCATTTCGGGCGAAAAATATCACAGCGCCCGGGAGCGGGGCCCATCCACGAATCGCGGGGGGGACCCCGAAACCTCGGTCCGGCCACCTGTCCCCAACTCTTCCCCATCCACACCAGCCCCGGAGCTCTCGGGGGCCACCTGGTCGACCCGAGGAGCGTGGCGACCAAGTGGGGGCGGGGAAACGTGGGGGGTGGGGTGGGGTGGGGGGAGGCAGCGAGCGGGCCGGGGTCGCCCTCCCCGGTTCGCCCGCCCGCGCGGGCAGGCACCGGTCCCCCTCGGAGTCTCCGGGCGAAGACTCGGTTCAAGAAAAAGAAAATGTCCCACACTCGGCCGCCTCCGACGAGCGGGCCCCACGAGGGAGCGCGCCGGGGCCCGGGCCGCCCTAGCTAGCCGGGCCACCCAGGAAGGAACGGCTCGGGCCGGTCCCCACCCCGGGACTCGCGGTGGAGGACGGTGGGGCGGGGGAGGGTGAGAAGTCGCGTCCGCCGACCGACCGGGACCCACGTGGGCCCGCTGAAGGGCCGGGTGCGCCCTCCCCGGCCACCCCGCGCGAGCAGGGCCCGGTCCGTCCACGTCCCCGGACACCCAGGGGAGGGGGACTTGATAAACCTTTTCCCGGGGAGACGCCCCCCCCCCAGGCGACCGGAGCCCACGAGGGACCACCGCACGCGGGCCCGTGCCTCTCTCTCCGGGTCACCCCTCGCGGCCCAGGCCAACGGTCCAAAGGGTGAGAGCCAGGAGAAGGCGGCCCGACCGGCAAGCCACAGTCCTCCGCCCCGGAGGACGCGGAAGAAAGACCCTCTCCCTTGCCACCGCGGCGGCGGCGGCGGCGGCGGCGGCGGCGGCGGCGGCGGCCCGTCCCGTCCCGTCCCGTCCCGTCCCAGGTCCGGTCGGGTGGCCGTGTCGGTCGGTCCCCGCGGCCGGGTGCTGGTCGACCAGGCCAGACGGCCCCACAGAGCGGGCTCGAGACTGCGGCGACGGTCACAGCCACATAGACCTGCACGCCCAATCTCAAGCGACAGCAGGAGGCGCCCACGCCTGGGCGCCACCGGGACAGTCGCCACCAACGTCGCCCGGCTCACGGAACTCTGCCTCGGGCCCGGCGGCCCAGTCACAACCCTCACGAAGGTCGCCGGAGCTCCAGAGACAAGGGACAATATAAAAGCGGCCGCCAGGTGGCTCCCGACAACCGGCTCCAACGTCCCCGGGCCGGGTCCCTGTCGCCGGCCGGCCACCGAGGACGCGGCAGCGCCGGGCCGCCCAAACGCCCGGGCTAAGCCCGGGGCGAGGCGGCGGGCGTCTGGCGCGGCCCTGAGGCGTCCGTCTCGGACGGAGCTAGCTAGCTCCCGGGTCGGCACGACACGGCGCCACACCGGCAGCAGACGGGGTTGGGGTGGGGGGGGAAGCTGGGAAGATGTCGCCGGGAGGCTGCCTCAAGGGAGACGACGCGATTCCTCGGCGGGGGGATATCCCACGGAGACGCCGGCGGGGCCCGGGGCGGCCGGCACGGGCCGCCCAGAGGGTCACGAGCAAGATCCCCGGCTGCCCGGACGGACGGACGGACGGACGGACGGACGGACGGAGGGAGGGAGGGAGGGAGGGAGGGAGAGAGGGAGACAGGGAAGGAAGGCGGGGACCGGCAAACCGAAACCAGGCAAGCGCTCAGAGAACAACGCAGGAATTCATCCTTTCTCGAACGGTGGAGGTCTTTCAGAAGCAGACACGCAAAGCCCAGAAGCCAGAAAGGAAGGGAAGGATACACTCTGACCCCACACGAGTGGAAACAAACATCTGTCTCTGCCTACACGGCGACAAAGTCCAAAGACAACACGCGCGTGCGTGGGTGGGTGGGGAAATCGCACTTGCGGTCGGTCGGTCGCGAGAACGTGGATTTCAAAACGGACTGACCACAGTCACGGGCGGGGCTGGCTGGGGTGGTGAGGCGGGGGTTGGCGGAATGCGGGCGGGCGGGGGCGGTGGAGGGGGCGAAGGTGGAGTCAATAGCCATCCACTAAAGAAACTGAGCTCCTAAACGTAAGGCCAGAAACCAGCAAA
>NW_028294486.1:42500-52500 GCF_964341445.2 Mesoplodon mirus | reverse complement strand
GCCCCTTATTTAAGCTAATGGAATGAAAAAGAAATCCCTTGTACCTAGGAACAGAACCAAGTGAAAGAAACACAATGCACAGATTGAGGGAAAAAAAGAAAGAAAGAGAGAGAGAGAGAGAGAGAGAGAGAGAGAGAGAGAGAGAGAAAGAAAGAAAATCTCTCAACCTAAAAGTTTTTGGAACAAACGGACAATCTATGATTTGGTAGGTAAACAATATTTTTGGAACATAAAGTTCTTTGAGACAAGAATGGAGAAGAAAACAAGAAAAAGACAAATCCGAATTCGGAACCCTTAGAAACCTGAATCGGTCATGAACAGGAACTGGGAAGCCATGGTGAACGGAGTCTGTGACACCAGTGTTTCTGGACCCCGGCAAATGGAGGATTCCAGTTCATCCCGTCTAGAAGCATACATTTTCACACAGCGTCACTTTTTTAAAATGTTCCCCCCCCCCCCCGCCCCCAAAGTGATGCTAGAGGTGGGGACTCATACATCGAAACATCTTTAGTCTCCCTGTACTAAGGAGACAGAAGTAGGTCCGCTGAGACTTGCTGAGCTGTGAACTGTCTCCCTAGGTTATCTTTGGAAACGATCTAGACGGTCCACGGGATTCCCCATCATTCCACTGACGCCAACTCTAAAGTTTCTAAAGTGACCCAAAAGGTCTGGGAGACACTGCTTTTAGGTAGACCTAACAAAAAAGTAATCATCATCATAATAAAATAACACGTAACCTTTCTTAAGGAGTTCCTCCACCTAGAGCTATCGAAATCACTTGTTCTAAATCCCATGAGGATGAGATGACCTGTGAACATTTCCTGAGACTTTAGACGATGTCAGCCATCATCCCCAAGTTCTTTTTCTTGCTGACGAATTTGGTTCACTCCCGTGAGCGTATTGGACTTGGGGTCGACGTAGATAGAAGAAAGGGATGACCTCGAAGGCTGATGACGCTAAAAGACATGCCTAGTTTCCTAAAACCCATACCTTGACCTCGGCTATTCTCTGCTGAAGGGTTCATCCTAGATCAGGTGAACTTGCAAAAACCTTTGGGTCCCTTTCTAGTAGACTGAATTCGGGAGTGCTTCCTTCTAAGCCATTCAGGAGAGCTCTTCCACAAGTTCACTGTGGCACTCGGATCCGTAGGTACGTAGAAACAGGCCAGCTCTGGAAGGGAGCTACAGACATACCTGTTACCAGGCCCTTTCCAGATTCTTGCAGAGCAGTGCCCTAGAAATGAAGATCGCATCCACAAGACTCTAAGGCTAGCAAAGCAAAACTTTTTTTTTTTTATTAAAAGAGACAGGTTGTACACAAGGGAGGAGGCGGTGTGTGGGGTGAGGGGGAGAAGACAGCTCCCCGAGTTGCTTGGATCACGGAAGGGAGCGTTTGTCTCGGGATCACTGATCATTTCCAGACATCCTCCAAACTCTTGGATCAGCAGCAGCTGGTTGCTGCCTATGGGGAAGAGCAAGTGCTTCCACGAGGGGAAAGAAGCGCATGAGAATTTTCTGCAAGAAAGCACAGGAACAGATAAGGGTTCAAGGTATAGTTGAGCTTCTTGTCTTGGGACACCTAGGTATAGTCATAGTCGTGGGTGTCAACATAGGTCAAGGTAATCTTTTACTCCCGGGAGCCTCTTGTATGTGTGTGTGGGGGTGGGGGGGTGGGGGGGGTGGGGGGGTGTGTGTGGGGGTGGGGTGGCGGGTGTGTGTCTGAGACTCAGGCCCCCAGGGCCTCTGCTCTTTAGCTTGCAAGGCCTGTTTTGCCCTAGGCCATTCCCCAGTCCTTTTCCAAAATATCTGTAGGTCTGTCTCATGCGTACAGACAGACATACCTAGAGATCGACACGACCAGAGATTTCATAGCTTTCATTTAAAAACTTTTAGTCAGCCATGCAGCAAGGTAGTACGATGGAAAACTCGCTCTCTTGCTTATTTATAAAGAACCGTTGGAATGGGTGAAGTGTATTTGCTCCGATGGCTAAGGCTTTTTATTATTTGTGAGGAAAGACTTCTAAGATTTCTGTTTGTCTTGAAGGAGACTGCGAATTAGTGTTTGGGTGAGGGAGCCCTTCCAGCAGTTTGTGTTCTTAAAAAGACCACTTCCCCCTCCCCTCCCCCGTTGTTACTTTTAGTTTTATTTTATTTTTTTTATTTTTCCTTCCCTTTGGTTTCAGGTTCTACCTCATCCAGTCCACTAGCCTTAGTCTCAGGCCATCGCAGGCTGCGTTCACATTTCGGATGTTGTAGAGATGTGCAAGATCAAGACAGTTCACCCAGAGAACTGGGCGGCGGGTGCCTTGCTGACATCAAAAAGCTGATCTGCTCATGCAATTCCATTTCTCCTCCTCCTCCTCCTCCTCCTCCTCCTCCTCCTCCTCCTCCTCCTCCTCCTCCTCCTCCTCCTCCCCCTCCCCCTCCCCCTCCCCCTCCCCCCTCCCCCCTCCCCCTCCTCCTCCTCCCCCCTCCTCCTCCTCCTCCTCCTCCTCCTCCTCCTCCTCCTCCTCCTCCCCCTCCTCCTCCCCCTCCCCCCCCCCCCTTCTATGTGCTTCTTTCTGTCTGTCAAGGAGAAGATTTCCAACTCAAATGCAGACCAAAAGATTTCTAGGTTCCAAAACTTCAGGGTTCGTTCCATGGATCATGGTGTCCAACTTCTGCACAGGGCCTTCGATAACGGCCCTCTTTCTCAGCGCGCACACAAGTCAACCCCAGACCGAGGCACCCTAAGGGCGAAAACCCTCCAAGATTTCTCCCATTAGACCCCACACATGAGCACACACACCCTCCCCCGGTTTCTATTTCGTATCGCGTGGGCTCAGACAGGCAACAACAAACACGTCGACCGATCGTTCTCCTTCAGCGTCTTTCATGAACGTTGCACTGGCCGGAGACACCTCGGTGTGTAACAGCTCATCATCCCTGTGTGAGAGGCTTCGGCTTCCCGGTGAAGGGGGTCGAGCCGGGGGACCCAGGCCCCTCTGCGTGTGTCAACTGTTCACCGGAGTCGTCGGCCTCGCTGTTGCCCCGAGCGATAGCTGGTCCGATGTCTCATCGGTTTTTTGGTCATTTTTTTGTCCTCTGGCTTTAGAAAGGGTTTTCAGCTGGGGTAAAAAGAGCAGGCTTGTTTGGGGCGCTTGCATGGTGGGGAGGAGGGGGTGGTGGCCCATAGAGGTCCCTTCGATTCACCCGATCTCAGGTGGTGCCCTATTTGAAACGTTTGTTTTCATCCCATCAGGGTCCTACCTTCGGAGAGTTTCCCTGCCTTAAACGTCCCCTGCGCTCCGCCTATTCATCATCCACCATCCACCACCACCCCGCTGCTGATCTGTTCACCCTGTCCATGGTTTTTCTTTTCCGAGAAAGAGTGTTACCTATGGCTCGTCCCCACGCTATGTGTCCGTCCATTCACCTCCTGAAAGACATGTCTCGGTCACCTCCGAGAGAGTTCTTGGCAGTGAGGAATCAAGCCGCCACCGTCAAGGTCCGCGTGCAGGTTTCTGCGTGGACCTCAGCCGTTCGACTCCCCGCCTCGGGTCCATTCATAACAAGGAGCACCCCCCCCCCCCCACCGAGGGCCGGGTCTTACGGTGAGAGTGTGTTTGGCTGTGAAAAACACCACCCCTGTTCACTGAGTTCCCAAAAACGGGGCGGGGGGGGGGGGTGTCGGGGTGGAGCTGAGGGCACGTCACAGCACACCGAAGCGTCCGTCCGGAACCCGAGGAGGCGGGCAAGGAAGGAAGATGTCCCCGGGACAAAACCTTCCCTCCCCGTCCTTTGGGTGGATCGATGGCTGGACCTGAGAATTCCATGGACACCAGAGACGGATTTGTGAAACCAGAATTCCAAGAAAGGGGACCTGACTGAGACCCCAAAATGAGTTTCTTTGGGGTTTGTTAGGACGGCAGGCCAGGAGACACCGTGTTCCACCCGACTCCCAAACGGGGCGAGTTTATCGAAGGAAAAAAAAAACAAAGCAAAACCAAAAGCAAACACACACACAAACAGAAATCCCACCAAAACACACACACACACACACACACACACACACACACACACACACACACACAGAGAGAGAGAGAGAGAGAGAGAGAGAGAGAGAGAGAGAGAGAGAGAGAGAGAGCGCGAGCTCTGGGTGCGCTCTTCGGTGTCCATGATTTCACGTGCCTTTGGGGCACGGCTGATAGAGATGGACATGAAGCAGCAGGACAGCAAGCTGGCATCTCGGCCGGCCGGCCGGGGCCTCGAGAACTTTCCCCAGTGAACTCTCAGAACCAGGGCAGGGGGGGCCGCAGAGAGAGGCGGTGGCGGGAGGCCCACGTGACCTGGGAGAGAAGGGGTGTGCTGACCGACCTCGGTTCACCCCGTCCCCCTCCGGCGGAGAACCCGCCTTCGCTTCCTGCCCGCCGCCCTCAGGTGTGTGAGAGGACCCTGTTTCTTTCCAAGAAATACCAACACATCACTTCAGTCTGTTTGTGTGCTTGTTTCTGCTTGTTCGTTTTGTGGACGAGGCCAAAGAAGCCTTCCAGTGGAGGTGTGTGTCCAAAGGAGGATCTGACAGGATGGGAGGGTGCGGGTCAGTCAGTCCATGTGCCAAGAAATGCAGAGAATCTGTCGTCGCTGAGACTCGGGCCTCTTGCAGAAAGAGGCCAAGAGAGTTCAGATGTGATCATTCACTGCCAAATAGTCATCACAGCAGTTTCCTGGAAGGGATTGTGTGGCAGGAGCCAGCGTAGGCCTCAGGCCTCAGGCCTCAGGCCTCAGCCCGGCAGGCAGGCAGGCAGGCAGGCAGGCAGGCAGCGGCTATTGTCTGTTGGTCCCGCCCCCACCCCCACCCCCACCCCCGTTCCTTCTCCAGAGCTCCTTCCTAAGTCCTCTGGACTGACCTTTGCCAGGAGCGGGGGAGGGGAGGCCCGGACGATTCATTCGGCAGGGCCTCGTTCAATCGCTCCATTCAAATGCAGAAAGCTCTCCGGTCAAGTTGGAGCCTCTGACCTTGCCTCGAGCTTCTTTCTCTTTAATGCATGGCTTTCTCTTTTTTCTTTCCCCCATTTCCCCACCCACCCTTAGGCTGCCCCCTCCAAACTGTAGGGAGGGAAGGAGGGAGAGAGGAAGGGATGGGGGGAGGAGGATGTGTGAGAAACAGGTTTTTGTTTTTTTGGTTTTTTTTTTCCCCAGGCAAAAGGTGTCCCCTCCTTTTCCTAACCCAGGAAACCCCACTACACCATTTGAGAATCATGGACATGCGTGGAAGCAGATGTCTTCACTTGAGATCTTCCTCCGCAGGAGGACAGAAAGGAGGGCCAGTGTGTCCCCCTTGTGCTGGCCGGTTCTTAAGTGACTTGAATTGAAAATAATCAATAGAGCGTGGAGGCACACTTTGGGGCGGCCTACTCTGGAGCCCAACATTTCCGTCCTCTGAAAGTTCCTTGGAACATATTAAAGCTGAGCTGGTGACGCGCGCGCGTGTGTGTGTGTGTGTGTGTGTGTGTGTGTGTGTGTGTGTGTGTGTGTGTGTGTGTGTGTGTGTGAGAGAGAGAGAGAGAGAGAGAGAGAGAGAGAGAGAGAGAGAGAGAGAGAGAGTCAAGGAGATTTCTAAATTATCAGGGTCGAAGCAACCTTAGACGTCTGCAATACCTCTGATGATGTCGTCGGGTGTCTGGTTCGAATTTCGGAGTGGCTCTCACAGAAACAGGCACGAGGATTGTTTCCATAGGAGCCGTTGTGGCCCTTTCTCTAAGGTTTTCATCAAGTTCTCTAGCTTCCGTTTGCAGGGCCTTCAGGCAAAGGGCCGTTTTAGTTCTCAGTGATGCCCAGTCAAAAGGGTGGGAGACAATGGCAAAGGTTCATGGAGAGAGTCGTGGCCAGATATCGGAGGGAACTCAAGAAACTTTGGGATGCAGTCCAGTTTTCAGGTTAAGAACAGCACCCTAAGGGAAACGAGTAGCACCAGAATTTCGTATCCACAAGTGAGTATCCCCGTTTTGTGGAAACATACTTTGGGCCTCCAAGTAACATAGGCAAATAACTGTGGCCAAGGAAATAAGAAGCCTCACTGAGAGTTCCTGAATTAAGGAAGGTAGGGAGAAAAAGATCACCGAATCCATCCTGCTGACAGAGGTATAAGTTACCAAATGGAGGTCCATCTTTAAAAATAAAAAAATAAAAATAAAGAAAAAGAAAATCGGGTTTTGTCTGTTGGTTTTTATGTTTTTCCTTGTATCTGGAAAACCAAAGATTGAAGAATCAGTCCTAGTCCCTTTCTGTCTCTCTGTCTCCGTCCCCTCTCTCTTTCACTTATTAGGTTAGGGGATACTTTTTTGGAGTTTTGTTGTTGCTGTGAATCATTGAAATAGAGTTGATTTACAATGTCGTGTTCGTTTCAGCTGTACAGCACAGTGATTCAGTTCTCTCTCTCTCTCTCTCTCTCTCTCTCTCTCTCTCTCTCTCTCTCTCTCCCCCTCTCCCCCTCCCTCCCTCTCTCCCCCCTCTCTCTTTACATATATAAAGATATTGTATATAGATTTTTTTTTTCATATTCTTTTCTCTCATAGGCTATTACAAAGTACTGAGTAGACTTTCCTGTGCTCTCCAGTAGGAGGGGCTTGTTGACCACCTATTTTATGTACGGTCATGTGTCTATGTTCATCCCAACCCCCTAAGTTATCCCCCGCTTCCCCAATCAGTCCTACTTTACAGAAGGAGTCCTACACAGTATCATCCTATGTATTCATCAGTTCATTCAACCCCACGTAAGTCATTCTTGTTCTTCTTGGAGTCCAGTCTTCTTTCCATCGGTTCTGCCGACCTCGCCTGATGATTGAGCGTGACTGGACGAGTGACGGTTCCAAAAAGTTGGCCAGAGCTTCTGTGAAGGATTGTAGGATTTGCCCAGCGAAGCGAAGCGGGTGCCTCGATCTGATCACAGGCGAGGCTGTGGAAGGTAGACCCCCAAGTGGCAAACACATTGTGTTTTTTTAACAGTCTCTGTACCACGGTGAGGACATCAGGCTTGCAGTGGGGGGAAGACCTCAGCCCACACGGAAAACATACCTACGGTCACAAGAACGTTTGGATGACTGACCCCTACTCAGTGGCAGTGGAATGAAGTCCAGTGGCTGGGGTTCAGAGGGTCCAGAAAGAGGAGGTTTTCTTTCCAGAGAGAAAAATCACCACCACCACCCCCCCGCCCCAGCCCCAGGGTCACAAGCATGACAGGTCAGACAGACGTTGCCGCTAGACTGTAGAAATCTTCCCGCCCGTGTGTCTAATTACAATTGGAGTCGTCTTCAAGGCACCATGGGCGGCGGGTGAAGGAAGGCAAGGATGGGGGGGGGGGGGGGGCGCGGGCGGGGGGAGGTTGGCCAGGGAGTGACCGGCTGGGCCGCCGCCGCCGTCCCCCGTCTGCCAGAACCCCGACCGGCTGTGGAAAGGACGGAGTGTGTGCCCCGCCACCCACCCACCCACCCACCCACCCCCACCACCTTTCTTTCAACGGGGCCGTTTGTCGTTGCTGCCTTGGCGTGAGAGTCGGTTAGAACATCTCCCCGATACTGGGTTCAGTCCCTTTCGTGTGAGCCTCCATTTTGCTCATTCTCTCCTCCGTAAAAAGGTCCACAACAGGGAGACCCTTAGACTTGTGGAGCCATGAACATTTCAGTATTTTATCTTACGTGGACACGATGTAGACACTCGCTGAGATGTCACCCCTGTCATGGCACTTAGCCAACCTCTAAGCCCTGAGATGACCAGAGATGTTAGAAAGTCTTGAAGTCGGCCTATGGAAAACAATCCCTGGGGGAGAAGTTCCCCTTCAACCTTCTTCTTCTCTCGTCCACATCTACGTCCTCTATTCGTTATGAGCCATCCCACTCAGATGATGCGTGCACATTTCATGAGACACGAAGGCGGCTCCGTTCGTCATGATCTCTACACCTCCCGCCCCCCTCCCCTTTCACGTGAGAGAGTTTCTTCCTGGTTTCAGAGGGGAGAAGGAAAGGAGAGTCAGAGTGTCCCTCTCGTGGTGGTGTCACCCTAATTAATTCCAAAACATCCCTATCCCTAGGCCACGGAGGCACATTTGGGGGTGGCCTACTCAGGGCCCCAAGACTTTCAAAGTCAAACTCACGGAGGAGGTCAGTGTCCTTCACGCCACCGAACCCGAACTGGTGAACCCGATGGCTGACTAGGAGATGATGTGCGATGCATCGGGCCACCCGTTTAAAACACAGAACCAAACACCCTCTCCTCGATGACTCGGAAATAAGCACTGCACATGACAGTCAGTAGGTGTTTCATGGTGTCCCTGAGAAGGCAAGGCAGGGAGAATTTTATTTTTTGAAAAGCTAACCTTCTCACAGCATTTACACTATGAAAGAGGCTGCAACTTCATTGGGGGCGGGCGGGCGGGACCGGTGAAGGCCAGGGAGCCTGGCAACACAGAAGAGCCACGGAGGCTGTGTGCGACCCCAAGGATGTCCGGCGTCTCCTCTCACTTGGGGTGTGTGTGTGGGGGGGGGGGGCGGGGGCGAGATTCCTGTCTGTCTGTCTGCATTCATCCGTCGTGGGAGAGGACAAACGATGTTCCGAGGGAGAGAGAGGAGGGAGGGAGGGGGCGGGGGGGGGGGAGGGAGAGAGAGAGAGAGAGAGAGAGAAACAGAGAGGGAGACAGAGAGAAAGAAAGAGAGGAGAGGGGAAGCAAGAGGTAAAGAAGGGGAGGAAGAGCAGGGGTGTGGGGGAGAGCTAGAGAAAAGAGCGCTAGAGACCGACCGGGAGAAAGAGAGACAGAGACAGAGGCAGAGGCAGAGAGCGAGCGACAGGGAGCCAGGTAAAGGACACTGCGCTTGGGTGTCTTCTGAGTGTTCGCATGTGTGTTCTGAGCTATGGAGATCAGGATCAGTCCCAGGAGAAGAAGAGAGTCTGTCTGCCAGCCCCACCCGGCACTGCTTGTCTTTGGCAGAGATGAGAGTTTTCTAAGTTGCCCCCCCCCCCCAATGAGGGAGGCTGTCCCTTGTGTTCTGCCCGTGACCCTGATTGGGGTGGATGGGGCTTTCCCCTCTCCCCACCCCCACCCCCAAGTCGGGAACCTCTCTTTCTACCTCTTTGCACACTCCATTCATTCTGAGACCATCGTCGGCATAGTCCTTTCCATGTTAAAAATGATACGCCCTTGCCAAGAGACCCGAGTTCTGGAACCTCCAATGGATGGATCAATGATCCTAAAAACCATGGATGAGGGCTCGCGTGGCTAACTCTCCATCCTTCCACTGCACGGCACTGAATGAATGAATGAATCCATCAATACTTTTTAAAGCGTTCATAAAAAAAAAAAAAAAAAAAAAAAGAAGAAGAAGAAGAAGAAGAAGAAGAGTGGCTACCATTCCCCGCCCCCACCCCCCACCCCCCACCCCCCACCCCGGCCTCTGGCCCACGAAGTCAAATCCCCTGCCGTCCTCCCAGTCTAACGAATACCCCCGCCGTTCAGAAATCGGCCCCGCCCACCCAGGCCGGCCCAGCCATCTGGTCGACCTCTTTGGCCCGTGTAACAAGCGACCGACCGGCAGGTGGCGCCCGGCAACCGGCAGTCGAGTGAGCGGACAGCAATCGGGATCGGGAGCAGCAGGGCGGCCGGGGGGGCCGTGCGGCGGGGCGAGGGGGACACGATGAGGGAACCCGATCCTCCTGGTGCGCATTTCTCCGCTCAGCGACGGCCGCGGACGGGGCACTGGGGACACCGGGACCCGGGGACCCGGAAGCAGTTTTCCCCAACGTCCCTGCGATGGCACGGAAGGTTGACAGCAGGGCGGCGGCCTCAACCGGCACGAGTACGCCGAGAATCTAGAATGTAGGATCGATAAACGGCCAACATCTGGGGCCCGCGGAGCCCAAGTCCGCGCGAGACAACTGGTCGACCCCGACAACGCGGGGAGGGGGAGGACGAGGACGAGGACGAGGACGAGGACGAGGAGGAGGAGGACGAGGACGAGGAGGAGGAGGAG
>NW_028294486.1:25000-30000 GCF_964341445.2 Mesoplodon mirus | reverse complement strand
CGCCTCAGGAACCGTGAGCACGCCACCCGGGGACGCCGCCGGCCGAGGCGGCCGGGGGGACGACACCCTCAACGTGGGCGAGGCCAGCTCGGTCCCAGAGACGGGGGGAAGGGGGGGCACGGAGGAGTGGTGGGGGCGGCGGCGACGGGGAGGGGGCGGCGGCACGCGCACGCACACAGCGAGGGCCGCGGGGCAGGGGCGCGGGGGGCGCTGCCCAGGGAGAGGAAGGGCCGAGACACGACCGGGCCACCAGGAAAACAAGCGCGGGGTCCCACCGCCACACGCACGAGGGCGGTCCCACGACGCCTGAGACGCCGGCCGGCCCCGGCCACCCCGGGGCCTCTCCCACGACCCGACCCCGCCGCCGGGGGGGGCCCGCGCGTGCGACGTTCCCCCCGCGTGGCACGGAGGGACCCGTCCGCCCAAACTCCA
The DNA here is from genome assembly GCF_964341445.2 of Mesoplodon mirus. Taxonomy (NCBI): domain Eukaryota; kingdom Metazoa; phylum Chordata; class Mammalia; order Artiodactyla; family Ziphiidae; genus Mesoplodon; species Mesoplodon mirus. The sequence goes on along the minus strand of NW_028294486.1, from coordinate 29,568 downwards.
CCTCAACGTCCTCGCCGCATCCGCCTTCATCCAAGTCCGACCCCCGGGGGCTCGTGCCCCAGGGAAACGCTCCCGAGCGAGGCGACCCGCACCGTGCCCGCACACCGCCCGCCACCCGCCGCGACGAGCGGTCAGGGCAGGCGCGACGGGCTCCTCGTGGCTGCGGGGCTGGGGAGCCGGGGCGCCCGGGCGTCCCCTCCCCGCCCGCTTGGGCTCCACCACCGGCCGGGGTCGCCGCGCGCACACGCGTGCACGCGGCCCCGCGCCGGACGCCGGCCTGGCGGGACCCTCCCCCGACTCAGAGGGGGGAGGCGCGGGCCGCGGTAGGCAAAGAGCGGCGCTCGGCCCCGCCGCGGAGCCGGCGCGAGCCCGCCCGCCCGCCAAGGCGAGGGACTCTTCTTGCCCACGTGCTCTGGCAGTCGTGGCCCTCGTGGCCACGGCACGCTTGGGAGGGGCAGCGGCTGGGGGGTCCGGTACCCCAAGGCTCCCTCTCGGGTCGCTAGAGAAGGCTTTCTCACCGAGGGGGCGTCATCCCCCACCCATCGTCTCTCCCCCTTCGGGCCCGCGGAGGCGCTCCACGAGCCGCCGCCGAGTCCACGACTGGGCGGGGGTGGGGTGGGGTTGGGGGGGGTCTGCGGTACGGGGAAGCACACGGCCCAAAGGGGCGTCCGCGGCCACAGCCAGGGGGCACAACCTCCGCCGTGCCGCCCCCGGGCTTGTCTAGGGGGCTCCGGAAGGAGGGAGCACGCCCGAGAAGCGCGACAGCAACCCCCCTTCTCACAGAGGCCCCCGGCCCAGCACGATCGCACCCACGCCCGTGGGCCATGCCCTGGCCACACAGTCCCCTCGCAGCACACACCGTGCGAGGACGACGGCGACGAGGCGGCACCTGCCCCCCGTCCCCCCCCACCGGGGGAGAGAGAAACAGGCGCGCACACACACACCACACGCCTCCCCCTTGGCCGCCTCGACCCCCCGAGGAGAGCCGCTCACGGGACACGCCACCGCGGCGGGGACCCGAGGAGCACGCTGGGAAAAGGGAACGACACCACCGCTCGGCCTCGGGCACCTGAGGGACGACCCGGAGCGCTCCAGGGGCACCACAGAGGACCAAGCAAGGCACGCTCACACGCCGGCAGGGGCGCGCAGCGCAGCGGCGGGACGGCCCCCCCCACCCACGCGGGGAGGACCGCCCGCGAGGCACACGCCAAGGAGGCGAAGCAAGAGTGTCTGCTGCGTCCGAGGACCACGGGCCCGCCCACGCCGTGGGGCCGGGAGACCGAGGGTCAGGGCCGGAGACCACCAGCCAGCCCCCGCCCTCCCGCACACACTTCTCGACAGGTCGGGAGTGCGTGACCAGAAGAGGCGAGGGGGCACGCCGCGGACACAACGAGAAGAGCGGTCCCGTTCGACAAGAACGTCCGTCCCTCGTCTGGCGCGACTTCGGCCCGGCCCAGGAGAGCGCGACATCACCACATCGATCAGTCAATCCGGAGAGCCACGGGCCACAGGGCCCCGGAGGTGGGGGAGGGGCACGGCGAGGACCATCCCCAGAGGAGCCTGCTTCAGCCTCACCGGCACACCACCGCCCCCACCTTCCTCTCGGGCAACTCCGGCGGCCGACGACGACCCCGCGAGGAGAACGCCTGACACGTGGCACAGAGCCTGCGCGGGGGGAGGGGGTCGTCGCAGCCACCACCGGGTGCCGTGCGGCGGGGGCGAGGTGGTAGTCGCACGGGGTGGAAGACCCACGCGCCACACCTCGCGCCCCGCCGCCCTCGGGTGAGCCAGAGACCGGAGGCGGCACCGCGGGTCGGGTCAGCCGGGCGCACACACACAGGCACACACGAGAGCCGGCGCGCAGGCCCAGGCGGGCGGCTCAAGGGGCAAGGGGCAAGGGGGACGGTTCGGGCGCCAGACGGCGGCCCGCGGCCCACAGCCCGGATCCCTGCGTGCGTGCGCCCAGAGCCCCAAAGTCCTCAGCGACTAGACGCCAGAGAACACCGTGTCAGCACCTATCTGGTGGCAAAAAAGGCCCATTTCGGGCGAAAAATATCACAGCGCCCGGGAGCGGGGCCCATCCACGAATCGCGGGGGGGACCCCGAAACCTCGGTCCGGCCACCTGTCCCCAACTCTTCCCCATCCACACCAGCCCCGGAGCTCTCGGGGGCCACCTGGTCGACCCGAGGAGCGTGGCGACCAAGTGGGGGCGGGGAAACGTGGGGGGTGGGGTGGGGTGGGGGGAGGCAGCGAGCGGGCCGGGGTCGCCCTCCCCGGTTCGCCCGCCCGCGCGGGCAGGCACCGGTCCCCCTCGGAGTCTCCGGGCGAAGACTCGGTTCAAGAAAAAGAAAATGTCCCACACTCGGCCGCCTCCGACGAGCGGGCCCCACGAGGGAGCGCGCCGGGGCCCGGGCCGCCCTAGCTAGCCGGGCCACCCAGGAAGGAACGGCTCGGGCCGGTCCCCGCCCCGGGACTCGCGGTGGAGGACGGTGGGGCGGGGGAGGGTGAGAAGAAGTCGCGTCCGCCGACCGACCGGGACCCACGTGGGCCCGCTGAAGGGCCGGGTGCGCCCTCCCCGGCCACCCCGCGCGAGCAGGGCCCGGTCCGTCCACGTCCCCGGACACCCAGGGGAGGGGGACTTGATAAACCTTTTCCCGGGGAGACGCCCCCCCCCAGGCGACCGGAGCCCACGAGGGACCACCGCACGCGGGCCCGTGCCTCTCTCTCCGGGTCACCCCTCGCGGCCCAGGCCAACGGTCCAAAGGGTGAGAGCCAGGAGAAGGCGGCCCGACCGGCAAGCCACAGTCCTCCGCCCCGGAGGACGCGGAAGAAAGACCCTCTCCCTTGCCACCGCGGCGGCGGCGGCGGCGGCGGCGGCGGCGGCGGCGGCGGCGGCCCGTCCCGTCCCGTCCCGTCCCGTCCCGTCCCGTCCCAGGTCCGGTCGGGTGGCCGTGTCGGTCGGTCCCCGCGGCCGGGTGCTGGTCGACCAGGCCAGACGGCCCCACAGAACGGGCTCGAGACTGCGGCGACGGTCACAGCCACATAGACCTGCACGCCCAATCTCAAGCGACAGCAGGAGGCGCCCACGCCTGGGCGCCACCGGGACAGTCGCCACCAACGTCGCCCGGCTCACGGAACTCTGCCTCGGGCCCGGCGGCCCAGTCACAACCCTCACGAAGGTCGCCGGAGCTCCAGAGACAAGGGACAATATAAAAGCGGCCGCCAGGTGGCTCCCGACAACCGGCTCCAACGTCCCCGGGCCGGGTCCCTGTCGCCGGCCGGCCACCGAGGACGCGGCAGCGCCGGGCCGCCCAAACGCCCGGGCTAAGCCCGGGGCGAGGCGGCGGGCGTCTGGCGCGGCCCTGAGGCGTCCGTCTCGGACGGAGCTAGCTAGCTCCCGGGTCGGCACGACACGGCGCCACACCGGCAGCAGACGGGGTTGGGGTGGGGGGGGAAGCTGGGAAGATGTCGCCGGGAGGCTGCCTCAAGGGAGACGACGCGATTCCTCGGCGGGGGGATATCCCACGGAGACGCCGGCGGGGCCCGGGGCGGCCGGCACGGGCCGCCCAGAGGGTCACGAGCAAGATCCCCGGCTGCCCGGACGGACGGACGGACGGACGGACGGACGGACGGACGGACGGACGGAGGGAGGGAGGGAGGGAGGGAGGGAGGGAGAGAGGGAGACAGGGAAGGAAGGCGGGGACCGGCAAACCGAAACCAGGCAAGCGCTCAGAGAACAACGCAGGAATTCATCCTTTCTCGAACGGTGGAGGTCTTTCAGAAGCAGACACGCAAAGCCCAGAAGCCAGAAAGGAAGGGAAGGATACACTCTGACCCCACACGAGTGGAAACAAACATCTGTCTCTGCCTACACGGCGACAAAGTCCAAAGACAACACGCGCGTGCGTGGGTGGGTGGGGAAATCGCACTTGCGGTCGGTCGGTCGCGAGAACGTGGATTTCAAAACGGACTGACCACAGTCACGGGCGGGGCTGGCTGGGGTGGTGAGGCGGGGGTTGGCGGAATGCGGGCGGGCGGGGGCGGTGGAGGGGGCGAAGGTGGAGTCAATAGCCATCCACTAAAGAAACTGAGCTCCTAAACGTAAGGCCAGAAACCAGCAAACTCTTAGAGGAAAACAGAGGCAGAGGACACTCTCTGACACAGATCACAGCAAGAGCCTTTTGGACCCACCTCCCAGAGACATGGACATAAAAACAAAGATAAACCAATGGGACCCGATGAAACCTCAAAGCTTTTGCACAGCAAAGGAAACCGTAAACAAGACCAAAAGACAACCCTCAGAATGGGAGAAAATATTTGCAAATGAAGCCACTGACAAAGGATTCATCTCCAAAACAACGTATAAGCAGCTCATGCAGCTCCATAGCCAAGAAACAAACAAGCCCATCCAAACGTGGGCGGAAGACTCAAACAGGCGTCTCTCCAAAGAAGATCAACAGACTGCCCACAAACACACGAAGGAAGGAATGCTCAACGTCATTCATCATCAGAGAAATGCAAATCAAAACTACAATGAGATATCATCTCACCCCAGTCAGAATGGCCA
>NW_028294486.1:12500-20000 GCF_964341445.2 Mesoplodon mirus | reverse complement strand
TGCCCCCCCCCCCCCGCCCCCAAAGTGATGCTAGAGGTGGGGACTCATACATCGAAACATCTTTAGTCTCCCTGTACTAAGGAGACAGAAGTAGGTCCGCTGAGACTTGCTGAGCTGTGAACTGTCTCCCTAGGTTATCTTTGGAAACGATCTAGACGGTCCACGGGATTCCCCATCATTCCACTGACGCCAACTCTAAAGTTTCTAAAGTGACCCAAAAGGTCTGGGAGACACTGCTTTTAGGTAGACCTAACAAAAAAGTAATCATCATCATAATAAAATAACGTAACCTTTCTTAAGGAGTTCCTCCACCTAGAGCTATCGAAATCACTTGTTCTAAATCCCATGAGGATGAGATGACCTGTGAACATTTCCTGAGACTTTAGACGATGTCAGCCATCATCCCCAAGTTCTTTTTCTTGCTGACGAATTTGGTTCACTCCCGTGAGCGTATTGGACTTGGGGTCGACGTAGATAGAAGAAAGGGATGACCTCGAAGGCTGATGACGCTAAAAGACATGCCTAGTTTCCTAAAACCCATACCTTGACCTCGGCTATTCTCTGCTGAAGGGTTCATCCTAGATCAGGTGAACTTGCAAAAACCTTTGGGTCCCTTTCTAGTAGACTGAATTCGGGAGTGCTTCCTTCTAAGCCATTCAGGAGAGCTCTTCCACAAGTTCACTGTGGCACTCGGATCCGTAGGTACGTAGAAACAGGCCAGCTCTGGAAGGGAGCTACAGACATACCTGTTACCAGGCCCTTTCCAGATTCTTGCAGAGCAGTGCCCTAGAAATGAAGATCGCATCCACAAGACTCTAAGGCTAGCAAAGCAAAACTTTTTTTTTTTTTATTAAAAGAGACAGGTTGTACACAAGGGAGGAGGCGGTGTGTGGGGTGAGGGGGAGAAGACAGCTCCCCGAGTTGCTTGGATCACGGAAGGGAGCGTTTGTCTCGGGATCACTGATCATTTCCAGACATCCTCCAAACTCTTGGATCAGCAGCAGCTGGTTGCACGGTGGCTACCTATGGGGAAGAGCAAGTGCTTCCACGAGGGGAAAGAAGCGCATGAGAATTTTCTGCAAGAAAGCACAGGAACAGATAAGGGTTCAAGGTATAGTTGAGCTTCTTGTCTTGGGACACCTAGGTATAGTCATAGTCGTGGGTGTCAACATAGGTCAAGGTAATCTTTTACTCCCGGGAGCCTCTTGTATGTGTGTGTGGGGGTGGGGGGGTGGGGGGGGGTGGGGGGGTGTGTGTGGGGGTGGGGTGGCGGGTGTGTGTCTGAGACTCAGGCCCCCAGGGCCTCTGCTCTTTAGCTTGCAAGGCCTGTTTTGCCCTAGGCCATTCCCCAGTCCTTTTCCAAAATATCTGTAGGTCTGTCTCATGCGTACAGACAGACATACCTAGAGATCGACACGACCAGAGATTTCATAGCTTTCATTTAAAAACTTTTAGTCAGCCATGCAGCAAGGTAGTACGATGGAAAACTCGCTCTCTTGCTTATTTATAAAGAACCGTTGGAATGGGTGAAGTGTATTTGCTCCGATGGCTAAGGCTTTTTATTATTTGTGAGGAAAGACTTTTAAGATTTCTGTTTGTCTTGAAGGAGACTGCGAATTAGTGTTTGGGTGAGGGAGCCCTTCCAGCAGTTTGTGTTCTTAAAAAGACCACTTCCCCCTCCCCTCCCCCGTTGTTACTTTTAGTTTTATTTTATTTTTTTTATTTTTCCTTCCCTTTGGTTTCAGGTTCTACCTCATCCAGTCCACTAGCCTTAGTCTCAGGCCATCGCAGGCTGCGTTCACATTTCGGATGTTGTAGAGATGTGCAAGATCAAGACAGTTCACCCAGAGAACTGGGCGGCGGGTGCCTTGCTGACATCAAAAAGCTGATCTGCTCATGCAATTCCATTTCTCCTCCTCCTCCTCCTCCTCCTCCTCCTCCTCCTCCTCCTCCTCCTCCTCCTCCTCCTCCTCCCCCTCCCCCTCCCCCCTCCCCCTCCCCCCTCCCCCCTCCCCCTCCTCCTCCTCCCCCCTCCTCCTCCTCCTCCTCCTCCTCCTCCTCCTCCTCCTCCTCCTCCCCCTCCTCCTCCCCCTCCCCCCCCCTTCTATGTGCTTCTTTCTGTCTGTCAAGGAGAAGATTTCCAACTCAAATGCAGACCAAAAGATTTCTAGGTTCCAAAACTTCAGGGTTCGTTCCATGGATCATGGTGTCCAACTTCTGCACAGGGCCTTCGATAACGGCCCTCTTTCTCAGCGCGCACACAAGTCAACCCCAGACCGAGGCACCCTAAGGGCGAAAACCCTCCAAGATTTCTCCCATTAGACCCCACACATGAGCACACACACCCTCCCCCGGTTTCTATTTCGTATCGCGTGGGCTCAGACAGGCAACAACAAACACGTCGACCGATCGTTCTCCTTCAGCGTCTTTCATGAACGTTGCACTGGCCGGAGACACCTCGGTGTGTAACAGCTCATCATCCCTGTGTGAGAGGCTTCGGCTTCCCGGTGAAGGGGGTCGAGCCGGGGGACCCAGGCCCCTCTGCGTGTGTCAACTGTTCACCGGAGTCGTCGGCCTCGCTGTTGCCCCGAGCGATAGCTGGTCCGATGTCTCATCGGTTTTTTGGTCATTTTTTTGTCCTCTGGCTTTAGAAAGGGTTTTCAGCTGGGGTAAAAAGAGCAGGCTTGTTTGGGGCGCTTGCATGGTGGGGAGGAGGGGGTGGTGGCCCATAGAGGTCCCTTCGATTCACCCGATCTCAGGTGGTGCCCTATTTGAAACGTTTGTTTTCATCCCATCAGGGTCCTACCTTCGGAGAGTTTCCCTGCCTTAAACGTCCCCTGCGCTCCGCCTATTCATCATCCACCATCCACCACCACCCCGCTGCTGATCTGTTCACCCTGTCCATGGTTTTTCTTTTCCGAGAAAGAGTGTTACCTATGGCTCGTCCCCACGCTATGTGTCCGTCCATTCACCTCCTGAAAGACATGTCTCGGTCACCTCCGAGAGAGTTCTTGGCAGTGAGGAATCAAGCCGCCACCGTCAAGGTCCGCGTGCAGGTTTCTGCGTGGACCTCAGCCGTTCGACTCCCCGCCTCGGGTCCATTCATAACAAGGAGCACCCCCCCCCCCCCCACCGAGGGCCGGGTCTTACGGTGAGAGTGTGTTTGGCTGTGAAAAACACCACCCCTGTTCACTGAGTTCCCAAAAACGGGGCGGGGGGGGGGGTGTCGGGGTGGAGCTGAGGGCACGTCACAGCACACCGAAGCGTCCGTCCGGAACCCGAGGAGGCGGGCAAGGAAGGAAGATGTCCCCGGGACAAAACCTTCCCTCCCCGTCCTTTGGGTGGATCGATGGCTGGACCTGAGAATTCCATGGACACCAGAGACGGATTTGTGAAACCAGAATTCCAAGAAAGGGGACCTGACTGAGACCCCAGAATGAGTTTCTTTGGGGTTTGTTAGGACGGCAGGCCAGGAGACACCGTGTTCCACCCGACTCCCAAACGGGGCGAGTTTATCGAAGGAAAAAAAAACAAAGCAAAACCAAAAGCAAACACACACACAAACAGAAATCCCACCAAAACACACACACACACACACAGACACACACACACACACACACACACACACACACACACACAGAGAGAGAGAGAGAGAGAGAGAGAGAGAGAGAGAGAGAGCGCGAGCGAGCTCTGGGTGCGCTCTTCGGTGTCCATGATTTCACGTGCCTTTGGGGCACGGCTGATAGAGATGGACATGAAGCAGCAGGACAGCAAGCTGGCATCTCGGCCGGCCGGCCGGGGCCTCGAGAACTTTCCCCAGTGAACTCTCAGAACCAGGGCAGGGGGGGCCGCAGAGAGAGGCGGTGGCGGGAGGCCCACGTGACCTGGGAGAGAAGGGGTGTGCTGACCGACCTCGGTTCACCCCGTCCCCCTCCGGCGGAGAACCCGCCTTCGCTTCCTGCCCGCCGCCCTCAGGTGTGTGAGAGGACCCTGTTTCTTTCCAAGAAATACCAACACATCACTTCAGTCTGTTTGTGTGCTTGTTTCTGCTTGTTCGTTTTGTGGACGAGGCCAAAGAAGCCTTCCAGTGGAGGTGTGTGTCCAAAGGAGGATCTGACAGGATGGGAGGGTGCGGGTCAGTCAGTCCATGTGCCAAGAAATGCAGAGAATCTGTCGTCGCTGAGACTCGGGCCTCTTGCAGAAAGAGGCCAAGAGAGTTCAGATGTGATCATTCACTGCCAAATAGTCATCACAGCAGTTTCCTGGAAGGGATTGTGTGGCAGGAGCCAGCGTAGGCCTCAGGCCTCAGGCCTCAGGCCTCAGCCCGGCAGGCAGGCAGGCAGGCAGGCAGCGGCTATTGTCTGTTGGTCCCGCCCCCACCCCCACCCCCACCCCCGTTCCTTCTCCAGAGCTCCTTCCTAAGTCCTCTGGACTGACCTTTGCCAGGAGCGGGGGAGGGGAGGCCCGGACGATTCATTCGGCAGGGCCTCGTTCAATCGCTCCATTCAAATGCAGAAAGCTCTCCGGTCAAGTTGGAGCCTCTGACCTTGCCTCGAGCTTCTTTCTCTTTAATGCATGGCTTTCTCTTTTTTCTTTCCCCCATTTCCCCACCCACCCTTAGGCTGCCCCCTCCAAACTGTAGGGAGGGAAGGAGGGAGAGAGGAAGGGATGGGGGGAGGAGGATGTGTGAGAAACAGGTTTTTGTTTTTTTGGTTTTTTTTTTCCCCAGGCAAAAGGTGTCCCCTCCTTTTCCTAACCCAGGAAACCCCACTACACCATTTGAGAATCATGGACATGCGTGGAAGCAGATGTCTTCACTTGAGATCTTCCTCCGCAGGAGGACAGAAAGGAGGGCCAGTGTGTCCCCCTTGTGCTGGCCGGTTCTTAAGTGACTTGAATTGAAAATAATCAATAGAGCGTGGAGGCACACTTTGGGGCGGCCTACTCTGGAGCCCAACATTTCCGTCCTCTGAAAGTTCCTTGGAACATATTAAAGCTGAGCTGGTGACGCGTGTGTGTGTGTGTGTGTGTGTGTGTGTGTGTGTGTGTGTGTGTGTGTGTGTGTGTGTGTGTGTGAGTGAGAGAGAGAGAGAGAGAGAGAGAGAGAGAGAGAGAGAGTCAAGGAGATTTCTAAATTATCAGGGTCGAAGCAACCTTAGACGTCTGCAATACCTCTGATGATGTCGTCGGGTGTCTGGTTCGAATTTCGGAGTGGCTCTCACAGAAACAGGCACGAGGATTGTTTCCATAGGAGCCGTTGTGGCCCTTTCTCTAAGGTTTTCATCAAGTTCTCTAGCTTCCGTTTGCAGGGCTTCAGGCAAAGGGCCGTTTTAGTTCTCAGTGATGCCCAGTCAAAAGGGTGGGAGACAATGGCAAAGGTTCATGGAGAGAGTCGTGGCCAGATATCGGAGGGAACTCAAGAAACTTTGGGATGCAGTCCAGTTTTCAGGTTAAGAACAGCACCCTAAGGGAAACGAGTAGCACCAGAATTTCGTATCCACAAGTGAGTATCCCCGTTTTGTGGAAACATACTTTGGGCCTCCAAGTAACATAGGCAAATAACTATGGCCAAGGAAATAAGAAGCCTCACTGAGAGTTCCTGAATTAAGGAAGGTAGGGAGAAAAAGATCACCGAATCCATCCTGCTGACAGAGGTATAAGTTACCAAATGGAGGTCCATCTTTAAAAATAAAAAAATAAAAATAAAGAAAAAGAAAATCGGGTTTTGTCTGTTGGTTTTTATGTTTTTCCTTGTATCTGGAAAACCAAAGATTGAAGAATCAGTCCTAGTCCCTTTCTGTCTCTCTGTCTCCGTCCCCTCTCTCTTTCACTTATTAGGTTAGGGGATACTTTTTTGGAGTTTTGTTGTTGCTGTGAATCATTGAAATAGAGTTGATTTACAATGTCGTGTTCGTTTCAGCTGTACAGCACAGTGATTCAGTTCTCTCTCTCTCTCTCTCTCTCTCTCTCTCTCTCTCTCTCTCTCTCTCTCCCTCTCCCCCTCCCTCCCTCTCTCCCCCCTCTCTCTTTACATATATAAAGATATTGTATATAGATTTTTTTTTTCATATTCTTTTCTCTCATAGGCTATTACAAAGTACTGAGTAGACTTTCCTGTGCTCTCCAGTAGGAGGGGCTTGTTGACCACCTATTTTATGTACGGTCATGTGTCTATGTTCATCCCAACCCCCTAAGTTATCCCCCGCTTCCCCAATCAGTCCTACTTTACAGAAGGAGTCCTACACAGTATCATCCTATGTATTCATCAGTTCATTCAACCCCACGTAAGTCATTCTTGTTCTTCTTGGAGTCCAGTCTTCTTTCCATCGGTTCTGCCGACCTCGCCTGATGATTGAGCGTGACTGGACGAGTGACGGTTCCAAAAAGTTGGCCAGAGCTTCTGTGAAGGATTGTAGGATTTGCCCAGCGAAGCGAAGCGGGTGCCTCGATCTGATCACAGGCGAGGCTGTGGAAGGTAGACCCCCAAGTGGCAAACACATTGTGTTTTTTTAACAGTCTCTGTACCACGGTGAGGACATCAGGCTTGCAGTGGGGGGAAGACCTCAGCCCACACGGAAAACATACCTACGGTCACAAGAACGTTTGGATGACTGACCCCTACTAAGTGGCAGTGGAATGAAGTCCAGTGGCTGGGGTTCAGAGGGTCCAGAAAGAGGAGGTTTTCTTTCCAGAGAGAAAAATCACCACCACCACCCCCCCGCCCCAGCCCCAGGGTCACAAGCATGACAGGTCAGACAGACGTTGCCGCTAGACTGTAGAAATCTTCCCGCCCGTGTGTCTAATTACAATTGGAGTCGTCTTCAAGGCACCATGGGCGGCGGGTGAAGGAAGGCAAGGATGGGGGGGGGGGGGGCGGGCGGGGGGAGGTTGGCCAGGGAGTGACCGGCTGGGCCGCCGCCGCCGCCGTCCCCCGTCTGCCAGAACCCCGACCGGCTGTGGAAAGGACAGAGTGTGTGCCCCGCCACCCACCCACCCCCACCACCTTTCTTTCAACGGGGCCGTTTGTCGTTGCTGCCTTGGCGTGAGAGTCGGTTAGAACATCTCCCCGATACTGGGTTCAGTCCCTTTCGTGTGAGCCTCCATTTTGCTCATTCTCTCCTCCGTAAAAAGGTCCACAACAGGGAGACCCTTAGACTTGTGGAGCCATGAACATTTCAGTATTTTATCTTACGTGGACACGATGTAGACACTCGCTGAGATGTCACCCCTGTCATGGCACTTAGCCAACCTCTAAGCCCTGAGATGACCAGAGATGTTAGAAAGTCTTGAAGTCGGCCTATGGAAAACAATCCCTGGGGGAGAAGTTCCCCTTCAACCTTCTTCTTCTCTCGTCCACATCTACGTCCTCTATTCGTTATGAGCCATCCCACTCAGATGATGCGTGCACATTTCATGAGACACGAAGGCGGCTCCGTTCGTCATGATCTCTACACCTCCCGCCCCCCCCCCTTTCACGTGAGAGAGTTTCTTCCTGGTTTC
>NW_028294487.1:0-64391 GCF_964341445.2 Mesoplodon mirus | reverse complement strand
AAAGACACGGCAGCTGAAGCCCTGCAGGACGCCGCCCTTCACGTGCTGCTGGAGGATCTCCAAGATGGGGAAGACCCGGCAGCAGGCCATGCACCTGTAGCCGGTCTCCATGGTCACCATCCAGTCCGGTGTCTTGGCCCTGGGTGTCTCCTCGACGGCAGGTGACCCTGATGGGCTGCCTGGCTCTGCCATTTCCTCATACCCTTTCTCCTCCCCAGTGGGCTCACTGTCAGACAGGAGGCTTTCGGTGAACACATCAGAGGGGCAAGTGCCTACTGTGCACGCATTCTCAGGAAGGGTCACTTCTTCTATCGTCAGCTGCTTTTCAGGCAACTCCAAGGGTTTCTTTGTCTTCCAGGAGACAGCGACACCCTTGTTCACTTGTACCTGCATGTAGTATATTTTCATGCCCCTTTCCTCTTTGTCTGGGTGCAGATAGTCCTTACAGGGTGAAGAGAGTGAGGAGGAGACACAGTGTGATGGGGGAGCGGTCTCCCCTTCTTCCTGAACCTGGGCTAGGGGTGCTGTCGGCCAGGCAGTGTCTCGAAATCTCCGCATTGCTGAAAAAGGAAATTAAAACCATAATAACATGCATGGGCCGTGCCGGAAGCTGAGGGAGCAGGTGTGGTAGACGAGAGAGGGAAATTTGCATGACGTAGCTATGTCGAGAGCTTGGTGTCTGTTGGCCGTAGGATGGAGCGGTGTATCTGGTGTCATCTGTGGGCTTTTCATGTGCGTGGGGGGGATACTGGAGTGGTGTGTGTATACAGGGGTGTGGAGTATGGTGGTGAGGGCTGTGGTATGTGAGGGATGCGGCTGGATGCGTGTATGACAAGGAGTGTGATTTTGGTAATATCGGTGGTGCATTTCTTGTGGAATGGGGCTGTGGTGCTTGGGGTTTATGTGTGCTGTGAGAAGGGCTGTGCCTGGAGGGCAGATGTATGTGTGAGCTGTGTGGACCTGAGCTGGATGGTCCTGCTCTCAGGCTGGAGGTGTATGATGCAGAACTCTGTCCTTCTCTGGAAGCAAAGGCAAAGACAAAGCCTACATTTTCCTCTGAAGATGCTTAATCTGGTCCCTCTTCCCTCCACCTCAAGCCCAGACCTTTCCGGCCCCTGCTCCTTGACTTCCCCACCATGGTACTACCAGTATTCTCACCGCACCCCCAGTCTCAGCTGGCATCCACGCCCTCGGAATAGCTCAGCCATCCTACCCAGGCTCCTCCACAGAGCCCTCATCACCTCTGATGACCCTGGATTTCCTCTCAGCCTCCCTGGGATCTGTGTGCCTCCTGCCTCACAGCCAAGCACCCCCTCACCTGAGGAGCCCCGCACCCTTACCCAGCGTAGCTGAGCTTGCATGGAGTAGAAGTACAGAAGAAGTATTTAGGGGCAGAGGAGACCTCCACTGCCCCTGGGCTGCAGCCTTGGGCCACCACAGTGGATCCAAGCCGAGGGGGATCCTCTTGTGACTTGGAGATTCCTGAGGGAGGAATGAAAGGCTCAGGGTGGGTTCATCAGTCCTCTGTCCACAAATATTTACTGAGTGTGTGACACGTGTCAGGTGCAGTGAATACACACAGTTGAGAGTGTGGTTCCCAGTGGATCCTCCAGGATTTAATTCCAATCAATACTTATTCTCTCACTGTCTAGTTGGTAATGTAGGCCTCGGTGGTGACTGTGAGTGTGTGGGAAGAGTGAGTGATGTGTATCAGTTAAGTCTGTGGTAAGTGTGGGGTTGGCATGGGGAGCACAGTGCAGACGTGTCTATCTGTGTCTGTGGACTTTGTGTGCATTTTTTCTGTTCACAATTCAGGAATTCTGGGAAATGTAACTTTTCCTCATTACATGGTGTGGCTTGTATTTATGGTGCGTGTTCATTCATTCATTCACCAAGATTCAGTAAGCAGCTACTCCTGTGTATCCGGCACTCTTCCATTGTTGTAGTCTTTGGTAATGCTGCACATTCTAGTAGGGGAAGACACACACTAAACAAAACTACAATAAATATATAATACATCAGCTGGTGGTAAGTATATAAGGGTTGCCAGACTTAGCGAACAAGAATACAAGGCACCCAGTTAAATTTCAGTTTCAGATAAACCCAGAATAATTTTTTAGTGTAAGTATTCCCATGCGGTATTTGGCCTGACTTAGTTTTAGTGTAAGTATGGCCCATACAATATTTGGGACATACTGATACTGCAAAATTACTTGTTCTTTATCTGGAATTCAAATTGAACTGGATAGCCCATATTTTCTCTGGCAATCCTGACATGGGTTACTGAGACTGTGGTTTACTGTGGTTTGTACAAAGCGGGTCTGGCATTACTCAAGAATGTGTTACAAGTGTGGTGTGTATGACACGTGAATGGTTCTTACAGAGGTATTTAGCGATGGCTGAAGTTAGCTGTGTTTGTGCGAGAGTTGTGGAGATACATATATATATATATATATATATATATATATATATATATATATAGTGTGTGTGTGTGTGTGTCCTATATATATAGTGTGTGTGTCTATATACATATCTCATCTCCAGCGTTTGGTGTTGGAGGAGAGGATTGTGATACAGGTGGGTTGTATGAGAACGTAGTACAGGAGGGATCTGTGTATATACCTCCATGTGCTGTGTGTGGTTTACTAAGGAAGTTATATGTGGGGTGTGTGATATTTTTGCTGCATCAGAGTGTACATGGGTGTATGAGTTACTGTCTCATAAAACACCCCTAACAAGAATTCTGTATACACTCTTACGTACACCGAGTGTCAGCCAGGTCCAGGCAGGGTGACAAGAACTTTACCACGCAGACGTTATATCTGGTAAGCACTCTAACCCCATTCATCTCGCTCTTCTCTGCACTACCACACACACACACACACACACACACACACACACACACTCTCACACACCCACACACACACAGGAATATAGAGCAAAATATTCTGAATGGTCAGGGGCAGTCATTGCCTTCCCCAGCCTGTCCCAGCCACTGCCTGGAAATCTGCCTGCTGTCTAGAGCTCCATTCCCAGGGCCCATCTTACAGTCTCCAGGGCCCTGGGCCTGGTAGGAGCTACTGGGCTCCAATCTGGGGCAGAGGCCTCTAGCTGGAGCTTTGGGGTGACCACCCCTCTCCCAGGGCAAGCTACTCGCCTACATTTAATGCACGCAGGCACCACGTGGCCCGTGGCTCTCAGAGCTCCCCGCAGGACCCTGAGGCCATTTCTCACCCCTGCTCACGTGGTCTCAATCTCTGGAAAACCCTTCCCTTCCCTTGATCTCCTTTGGGAAATTCTTCCTGTTGAAGGAATAAATCCTCCTTGCTTTCAATATGACACCATCCCTAGACAAAATCTTCTTTCAAAGTGCATTCCACTTGTCAAGATATTTTTCAACAGGGCCTTCAACTCATGGGGCTTCCCTTTCCACTTTGGTAAAAGAGGCCAAATAACTCATGGGTCTCTCTCAGCATCCTTGCATCCTTCACATCCCCCACCTCATGACCCCAGGGAAAGATCCAAGAGAATAAGAGAGAAATCGGGGACTGAGAAAAGCTGCACCTCTAGGTCTGTGCAAGCAGGATGCAGCCTGCTGTGAGTCCGACAAAGCTCCAGGCCCGGCTGCCCCAGGAGAGAGTCCTCAGACCAGCGGAGCTGACCTCCCATCTCCCAGGGGGCATCTGGCCGTTCTGTGCCGTCTCACACCACAGGGGCCCTCCAGATAGATACGGCAGCATCAGTGAGACAAGGTCTCTCGCTCCCTGCTTCACAGGTGACACGTTCTCAGTCCCCCGCTTCCTAGAGAAGCTTCAGTTTGGCAGAAACCCATGTGCCCAGCCAAGTTGACCACACATACCTCCTCCGTTCACGGCAGTTTCCTGGGACTCTTCATTTTCCAGATGTTTCCTCTTTTGTCGCCATTCCATCGTACCAACTAGAAGTCTCCCTTAGAAGATGCCTCAAGAGATGTCCAACTCCTCCTCTTCCCTACAGGTTGGCCCTTATTGGCTCTTGGGCAATCCGTTGAAATGATTCAATACAAACAAAAATAGTCAAGTCTCCTAAATGGCTGAAAAACTTGTACCACTTAGTGAACCAGCAGTACTGCCTAGTGCTCACCAGGGCTGTTATGTTTGCAAGGTTGCCAGGCGCACAGCGGAATTCTGTGACCTCAGTGATGACATCAGAGCATTCGGTGGACCTAGGTTGAGGACAGTGTCTGCAGTAGCACAGGCCCCATTTTCAAGAACAATTCCTTTTTCCCAGCCGAAGCTTTCCCGTGAAAGGGAAAGGTTCATACCATATCTATTATAAATTGTATCATACCATGTCTATTATAAAATTCACATTTTGATTGGAGATCTTTTAATGTCTTTTCTAGAGAGATTTAATATGAATATTTTAAATGGTCTCCAGTTTCCCTGTGGATTATTGACATTTTAAACTCTGCACTTCAATTTTCCCTCAATACATGTAATTTTGTCACAGCTATTTCTGTACTTAAAGATGAGGAACTATATAATTGATTTCTTCATTTTTTCCCCATCTCTTTCCAAGTTACTGCAGTTGATTGTGTCTTGCGACTGAGTGAAAAATGCTAGTCCTTGAGTCAGGACATTGGGCCCTTTAGCAAGTAACTCAACCTATCTGGGCTTCAGCTTCTGTATGTGCGATCAAGAGGCTTGGACTAGCTGACTTTTCAAATGCTGTGTTTCTTTGATTCACTCTCACTTACTGATCTGCTCCTTAAGAAGAGGGTCTGTTCTCATTAAGTAACAACAGTCTTTCGTACTCAGTTTGTTAGTTATATTGCCTTCTACGTATGCTTAGCTCTAAATAATTTATATGGCTCTTGTGACAATTTTTAGATCTTCTTTTTTTCTTATTTTCTTTTACAGTTTCTAATTTGTTATCGCCACTGTAGAGGAGCCTGATTGATTTTTAAAATTTATTTTTTTTTATTTTTTATTTTTTTAAATTTATTGATCTTGTATGTGTGTGCCTTGTTGAACCGTGTTATTAGTTCCTGCTAGTTTATCTGTGGGTTCTTTTGGGTCTCCTAGATAAATGAGCATATTAAATGTAAATAATGTGTTCTTTGGATAAAGTTTATTTTCTTACATCTATATATATAGAAGCAATATGTTGAATTGATTTAAATATTTAAATACTTACACACCTGTTATCACAATCTAACGTTCTTTATCTTATTTTCTTTCAATCAATATTATGTTTTCAAGATTTATCCACGTGAATCCATATAGATCTAGGTCTTTGATTTTTGACTGTTTGATATTATGTGATCACATGCATATAGCATCATTTATTTTCCATTCAAGCATTATTGGACAATTGGATTGTTTCCCTCCCTTCTCTAGAACAAACAATATTTCCTAGAATATCCCTGAAGATGTCTGACAGTCGAGAAGGGCCAGGCTGCCCGAAGGATTGCTACTTGCTTTTAGCCACCTTCCAACAGGCCGTCTCCAGCCAGCAATTTGAAGCACAGCTGAAATGAGAACTGCCCCAAATGTGAAGATCTTAGGAGCTTCCTAGAAGGTGGGAGGTTAATGATAGGCATCCTGCTGGGATCCCAGGGGAGTCTGAGCTGGCCTGAAGCTCATCTTCCTCCTCCACCTCTCAAGAGAAATGTGGAGGAAAGAAGACTTCAAAAACTGTGAGCAGGCAGAGGGAGGGATATTGGGGGCCGAAGCTGTAACTGAGGTCTTAGAGTGGGCTGTGAGCACGCAGAGCCTCTCGAGAGCCAGGCTCTGCCTTCTGAGGACTTCTCCCGTAAGGCTGTTCATAATTCACGTGATACCAGCCATATAGAGCCGACTTGGCCCACACTGTCACAGAAAGCCTTATCAGAATCTCTTCTTCTTCATACACTCTTGTGTCTGTTACTTGGTTATTGCCTTTGGTACTCCACTGATGTGAACCACAGTCGCCAGGGGATGGAGGACACTAGTGACCCATCTTGCTCTGTGGCCTCAGTCCACAGCTGGAGGGTAAGGGAAGAGGCCAAATGAAGGTCAAGAAGGAAAGATGGAGTTTGAAGAGAAGACCTGAGTTAAGGGTGTCTTCTCAAGTCTTGATGACTGAAATGTAGCTCCAGTACCTGAAGTCCTGCTTGTTCTCAAGGCTGACCGCGGGGCTGGGTGCACTCAGTGAAGGAACCGTATACACTTAGTATTTCCTTGCTTGCTCACACTTGCCCTCCTCTGATACACCCTCTGCAAGACTGATCTTCCCCTGAAACAACTTTCCACCTGCTACTGTCATCTCAGGAACATTTGCTTCCCCTTCCTAGTGTCCCCCTAGAATGCCATTGCAGCCAATTCATAATTTGATAATCATGCTTCTTACCATAGTCTCAGCAACTTCTGAGAAATTTTATTCACTTTATTCCATAGTCTTCACCCATCAATAATCTTCCTTAACTTCCTAGCTGCAGGTTAACCCATTTGGAATCATTTCTTTTTCTTTCTCTTCTTTGGCAAATCCTTTCTATCTTTTAAGGTCTTTTTCTTGTCTCTCTACCATCCTGCCTTCCTGAACTTCTTTTTTTTCCGTTTAAGTAACCTTTCAATCTCCTTCCCCAGTTTCCTCATAAACATTGAGAGTTTATTCCTCACACGTTAGACAGCGGTTTATGAATGGCCAGGCATAATGTACTCAGAATGAGTTGGCACCCCCGAGTTACCTGTCTTGCTGGGGAGCCACAGGTGAAGGGCTGTCTGCTGGAAACATGTTTGCATGGAGTCAGGCTGAGTGGCCTCAGGGTGTTTGCCCTGCACTTGTGTGTGTTTCTCCCTAGTTGGTTTCCTTGTCCAGCCACCTGTGACCTCCCTCCATCGAGCCCAGGGAATCCTTCTCATCACAGGGGTAGGATGTTTGTCTCATTTTCCATCACATCCTTTCCCCAAAGTTTGGTTGTGAGTTGTTCCCATTCCAAAGATCTTTCCTCTTTGAAGAGAAAAGAGAAAATCTTTTCTCTCCTTTCCTCTCACTTCACTTCTGCTCTATTATCTCCTCCGTCCAGAATGGCCCACTGACTCACATGGGTGTAGATCCGAAGATGGCAAGAACTGCCAGCAATTCTGAGATAATAATACGGATGGATCAGGAAAACTTGAAAACCTTTATCCCTCCACATTAAAAAAAAATTGCACTTCCAGTGTATTCAGTGTCTCAGTGTAGAAACACAAATGATAGAGAAATTGAATTACACTCAAGTTTTTCTTTCCTCCTTTCCTGATTGATTCTAATCCTCAGTGCTATCATGATGAACTATTTGTTAGGTAAAGTTTCAGACATTTTCTACCCATGCACACTTTTCTTTTTTTCACATAAGAGTGTGAACTAGGTCACTTTCAACATGCTGTGATTCTGTGATTCACTGTCTCCCACCGACTCATCCACTAATAAAGTCATCTGTTTCACAGAGAACTATTTCCAATAGCTAATAGCCAATGTCTGTGGAGTGCTTACTCTGTGTCGGTTTCTTGTAACTACTTTACAGATCATTTGTACAGCGTACCCATGGACCAGGTACAATTATGACCCCCAAGTGACAGATAAGTGCAGATAAGTACAAATAAATACAGAGGCCAAGTGACTTGCCCAAGACGCTGGAGCAAATCAAATTCCATGCCTCTGTAATCATTTTGCTCTATTGCCTCTGTCTGGGAGGCTTGATGATTTGGCAACTAAAACCTTAAATATCATGTTCCATTTTTATATCTGTGACACAAGCGTGGGGCTGTGATACGGGGTAACTAACCTGACTACTTTTGAAAACCCTTACGCACCTGGATGAAAGTAAGCCAGGGACTGCAAGCCATAGATTTAAGGTTTCCTACCAACTTTTAAAAATAGCTTCTTGAATGCAATTTATGTAGTGTCAAGTCTAGTCTGTAGTCCAAATAGTAACAGAAAAATGGAGATATGTAGGAAAATACTTAAAGTTGACAAGTATTGGGAGTGTAGTATTTTGGGGGCCAGCGTGTAGACCACAGGAAAACTTGCTGTTTCCATCCCAAAGGGAAGAGCCCTACGTTGCAACTGCCAAGGTCCCTGGGGCAGCAAGTGTGCTCACTGCTTAGTAAAGAAGCATCCTCAGTTTGATAGAATCATATGGGAGCCTTACATTTGGTTAGCAGTTCTACATTCTTGATGTAATGATATTTTCAGGGTGTGGGAGCGTATCAAGCTCTGAAAATACCCTTGGAGAGATCTGCTTATTAAGTTTGGCTTTTTCAATCTCCCTACTACTTCTTTACTAAACACCAGGCGGTTTCCTTCACTTTTCAGAACCATGTTGTTTTTCCCTTGTCTAATGAACTTTGAAATACTTTTGGATGAGCTATTAAGTTTGGGAAAAAAATAAACATCTCTTTAAAATAAGGAAGATAATAACAATGACAAGTAAAAAAAGCTCTAAAACAGAGTATATCCTCCATTCTAGCCAATGACGGAGTGGAAGGTTCGTGCTCGCTGTCCAGGACGTAGAAATAAAAGCTGAGGAGGCGCTGAGGCGTCTCCTGGATCTCTATGAGCCTCCATCATTTCTGCTGAGTAGGGTTGGCAGATAAATTATAGGCTGTTTAGTTAAATATGAATGTTTGAAAAACAACGAGTACATTTTGAAGATAAGTATGCCCCCAATAGTTCATAGATTATACTTATACTAAAAATAATGACTTATTATTCATGTGAAGTTCAAGTTTAACTGGGTATCCTGTATATTTATGTACTAAATCTGACAGCCCTACTGATGATCCACAATGGAGGCAGTTGAGGAGGGGTACATGCTGGCTCTCGGACAGTCAGAAATGGCTTCAGCAGATCCAGGTACAGTATGAAGTTCTTTTTGGATGTAGCTCAGAAGCCATGGCCAGCCCTTGACTGCAAGTACTGCCTCGGGTTTCCCTGAGGTGGGGTAAACCTTCCTCTTAATGGCCTTTTGGTAAGTCTGGAAGACCATATCCAAGGGGAGCCCCAAAGTCAGTTTCATCCTCACAACCATGTTTCCAATTCCTGGAATTGGCTGCATGTGACTCACAAGAGCTGAGGAGGTTTGTGGAAGTTGGGAGTGTCATAGCTTGAACCCTTTGTAGGTAAAGTTTTGCTGTTGTGAGAGTTTTAACAGGAGCAATGTGAAAGACTCCAGGTCCCCAGGTAGATAGAAATAATCCTGTTCTACCTGTGTGTATGTGACAAGTCTCTAATAGTTCAGAGGGCAAGTATCTGGTCTTAGAAAGACTGATCCAAGCTTGGATGTTTCTGGTGACAAGGCAAGGTCCTGAGTTTCAAGTTCACCTTTTATGGTTGAGGAGACAATAAGGTGGTCAGAAGGGAAATCATGGAGGAGACCTTGGCTTCATCCATCGTGCAGGCTTGTATATGTGGTTCTATGTAGATTGTGTTTCAAAGGTGGAGCTTGTTTACAACTATGAACATTCTCCGATGTGCTTTTTGAACCTTCATTCCCAGAGCGAGAGCAGTGCCGAGGCTCTAGAAATGCCATGGATATTCTGAGCTGTCAGTGGCATTTCCCCGGTACTGTTCCCTTGGTGCCGCTCCTTGAAATGTCCAAAGGGATTATCATGTGTCTTGTGGCAGGTCCTAGCATTGTGAAAGGAAGCTGCTGCACCGGGCTCAGAGGATTTCGGATGTGGTGGGAGGAGGAGTAGTACTACGACTATAAATTGTATCACAGCATATCGATTCCATCTTGAGAGTGGGGTTGGGGGGTTATGAAGGGGGGCTTTTATTGTACTTTTATACATTGTACCCTTGAAACTAATTCAATTTTTAAAACTTAATTAATTTATTTAGGGCTGCATTGGGTCTTTGTTGCTGCTAGCGGGTGTTCTCCAGTTGCAGTGAGCGGGGGCTCCTCTTGGCTCTGGTGCACGAGCTTCTCATTGCAGTGGCTTCTCTTGTTGCGGAGCATGGTCTCTAGGCACGCAGGCTTCCGTAGTTGTGGCACGTGGGCTCGGTTGATGTGGCACACGGGCTCTAGAGCGCAGGCTCAGTAGTTGTGGCACGCAGGCTTAGTTACTCCATGGCACGTGGGATCTTCCCAGACCAGGGCTCGAACCCATGACCCCTGCATTCGCAGGCATATTCTTAACCACTGCTCCACCAGGGAAGCCCGATAATTCAGTTTTTTATAAAGAGAAGATTCCTAATATTATTCCAAAATTTTAAAAATATGTAGTTGGATAACACTATGAAAAATTAACTGATATATTCTTTTATTATTTCTCTTTGCTCCCTGGATTTTTTTCCCCATCCACTCAGCTAGGCACTGTGAGTTCACTGCATTAGGAAGGTAAAGACTCAGCAGAAATGAGGGAGAAAAACAGAAAAGTCTCAGCTTTGGAATGTTCACAACGGAGGCCACAGTAGAACAGGTGAGAATTCTGTGAACCAAAAATAAATGTCGTCTCAAATGCAAAAAAGTATTCTCTGCACTGGGAGGCAGGAGAGGGAGGGAGGGAAGGACTGAAGGAGAGAGATCAGTGTGGCCAGGGACATGGAGACTGTGCTTAAGGACGATATGCCCAGGAAGAGAATCAGAATCTGGAGAAGATTCAGCCTGCACGTGATCATTGCCTCCAGTCAGCACCCTCATCTCAGACGTTGGGAAATTCAGAGAGAGTGGGAGTACGTCAGGAGGGCCACGCGCATAGTCTGTGTGGCAGGGGTTGTGGCCGTTCCCTATTTGTGAGGAGTCCCCAGCAATTTGCAGGCCTCTTCTGGAAAATGCTGGCGGACGTCTCTAGTGCTTATGTGAAAGCTTGTTCACAAACCTTGAAAGATACAGATGTAGATGACAGATAGATGCATAGATAGAAAAATGTCATTAAATAAAAGCTCCAGGAAAGGGTTGGAAAATGCCCTTTATTGCATAGGACGCTTCTATTGTCATATGATGTTAGACTGAGTGCCGGTCCCTTCATCCTCCTTCAGACCACGGCATTCTGTCTGCTACTCTCCCGAGGGTCCTTTCTTCTCCCTGGAAGGGATAAAACAAATGAGGTAGGACAGGAAGAGACAAGAAGCACTCCAAGCTCTGCTGGTCAGGGTTACCCTCCAGCATTGCCTTAATGCTCAGAGCCACACACACCGCAGTGAGCTTGGCTCCAGATCACCTACCACGCAACGAAGGTTCTGGAACATTTCCATATCTCGGGGGACCTCATTTCCACGTGACTCTCTTTCATATTCCCCTTTGTCACAGAAGGCTAGGTCCAGTGGTCCGGGTGAGATCTCGGCTCAGGCCCAAGGCTCTCAGACCTCAAAGTTCTGGTCCTGCAAGGGCCCCTGTCCTTTCTTGAGACCACTCCTGGCTCTCTCTGCCGAGAAGGAGCTGCTGGCAGTACGTCCTCTAAGAGTTGAGGTCCATCGTGCAGACCCTGAGAAAACTCCTAGGAAAAGGCTCCACCTTCTTGTTTACGTCAACAGAGGTCAATGCCTTTGTTAGTGCTGGGTGTGTCCCATTTGATGCAACTGCAGAGCCATTAGGTAAACCAGCACATGTGTGCGGCCCCTTCCCTTAGACTCCTCTGGGCCCTCGTGACATAGGCTCAGAAGACTGCCAGCCTCAAGCCTTACCTCTTCCAAGGGACGGCCACACCGTCTTCCAGGATCTTCTGTCCCATGAATCTCAGTTGCTGTTTGGAACTCAAAGGAGAGAAAAGACCCTGCCTGCGGGGTCTCTTTGGGCTGGGGCCTTCCCCCGTGGGCTGCTCTCCCTCATTCTCCTTTTCTTCTTGCTTCTCTACCTCCTTCTCCTCCTCCTCCTCCTCCTCCTCCTCCTCCTCCTCGTTCTCCTCCTCCTCCTCCTCGTCCTCTTCCTCAGGGGTGCTCTCGGATTCCACATTGCCCATCCGCTGGGCCATGGTGAGATGAAAGGCACGGCAGCTGAAGCCCTGCAGGACGCCGCCCTTCACGTGCTGCTGGAGGATCTCCAAGGTGGGGAAGACCCGGCAGCAGGCCATGCACCTGAAGCCGGTCTCCATGGTCAGCATCCAGTCCGCTGTCTTGGCGCTGGGTCTCTCCTCGACGGCAGGTGGCCCTGATGGGCTGCCTGGCTCTGCCCTTTCCTCATACTCTTTCTCCTCCCCAGTGGGCTCACTGTCAGACAGGAGGCTTTCGGTGCACACATCAGAAGAGGGGTCAGTGGCTACTGCGCACACATCCTCAGGAAGGGTCACTTCTTCTATCCTCAGCTGCTTTTCAGGCAACTCCAAGGGTTTCTTTGTCTTCCAGGAGACAGCGACACCCTTGTTCACTTGTACCTGCATGTAGTATATTTTCATGCCCCTTTCCTCTTTGTCTGGGTGCAGATAGTTCTTACAGGGTGAAGAGGGTGAGGAGGAGACACAGTGTGATGGGGAAGCGGTCTCTCCTTCTTCCTGATCCTGGGCTAGGGGTGGTCTAGGCTGGGCAGTGTCTCGATGAAATCTCCGGATTCCTGAAAAAGGAAATTAAAATCATAATAACATGCATGGGCCATGCCGGCAGCTGAGGGAGCAGGTGTGGTAGACGAGAGAGGGACATTGGCACGACATAGCAATGTCGTGAGCTTGGTGTTCGTTGGCCGTAGGACGGAGTGGTGTATCTGGTGTCATCTGTGGGCTTTTCATGTTCCTGGGGCGGGTATACTGGAGCGGTGTCTGTATACAGGGGTGTGGAGTATGGTGGTGAGGGCTGTAGTATGTGAGAGATGCGGCTGGATGCGTGTACGATGAGGAGTGTGAGTTTGGGAATATCGGTGGTGCATTCCTTGTGGAATGGGGCTGTGGTGCAGGAGAGTACTGTGGAGCACGTGCTTGGGGTTGATGTGCACTGAGAAGGGCTGTGCCTGGAGGGCGCGTGTATGTGTGAGCTGTGTGCACCTGAGCTGGATGGTCCTGCTCTCAGGCTGGAGGTGTATGATGGAGAACTCTGTCCTTCTCTGGAAGCAAAGGCAAAGACAAAGCCTACATTTTCCTCTGAAGATGCTTAATCTGGTCCCTCTTCCCTCCACCTCAAGCCCAGACCTTTCCGGCCCCTGCTCCTTGACTTCCCCACCATGGTAGTAGCAGTATTCACACACACACCCCCAGACTCAGCTGGCATCCACGCCCTCGGAACAGCTCAGCCATCCTGCCCAGGCTCCTCCACAGAGCCCTCATCACCTCTGATGACCCTGGATTTCCTCTCAGCCTCCCTGGGATCTGTGTGCCTCCTGCTTCACAGCCAAGCACCCCGTCACCTGAGGAGCCCCACGCCCTTACCAGCGTAGCTGAGCTTGCGCAGAGTAGAAGTACAGAAGAAGTATTTAGAGGCAGAGGAGACCTCCACTGCCCCTGGGCTGCAGCCTTGGGCCACCACAGTGGATCCAAGCCGAGGGGGATCCTCTTGTGACTTCGAGATTCCTGAGGGAGGAATGAAAGGCTCAGGGTGGGTTCATCAGTCCTCTGTCCACAAATATTTACTGAGTGTGTGACACGTGTCAGGTGCAGTGAATACACACAGTTGAGAGTGTGGTTCCCAGTGGATCCTCCAGGATTTAATTCCAATCAATACTTATTCTCTCACTGTCTAGTTGGTAATGTAGGCCTCGGTGGTGACTGTGAGTGTGTGGGAAGAGTGAGTGATGTGTATCAGTTAAGTCTGTGGTAAGTGTGGGGTTGGCATGGGGAGCACAGTGCAGACGTGTCTATCTGTGTCTGTGGCCTTTGTGTGCATGGTTTCTGTTCACAAGTCAGGAATTCTGGGACATGTAACGTTTCCTCATTACATGGTGTGGCTTGTATTTATGGTGTGTGTTCATTCATTCATTCACCAAGATTCAGTAAGCAGCTACTCCTGTGTATCCGGCACTCTTCCATTGTTGTAGTCTTTGGTAACGCTGCACATTCTAGTAGGGGAAGACACACACTAAACAAAACTACAATAAATATATAATACATCAGCTGGTGGTAAGTATATAAGGGTTGCCAGACTTAGCGAACAAGAATACAAGGCACCCAGTTAAATTTCAGTTTCAGATAAACCCAGAATAATCTTTTAGTGTAAGTATTCCCATGCAGTATTTGGCCTGACTTAGTTTTAGTGTAAGTATAGCCCATACAATATGTGGGACATACGGATACTGAAAAATTACTTGTTGTTTATCTGGAATTCAAATTGAACTGGATAGCCCATATTTTCTCTGGCAATCCTGACATGGGTTACTGAGACTGTGGTTTACTGTGGTTTGTACAAAGCGGGTCTGGCATTACGCAAGAATGTGTTATAAGTGTGGTGTGGATGACACGTGACTGGTTCTTATAGAGGTATTTAGAGATGGCTGAAGTTAGTTGTGTTTGTGCAAGAGTTGAGGAGATACATGTATATAGTGTGTGTGTGTGTGTGTGTGTGTGTCCTATATATATAGTGTGTGTGTCTATATACATATCTCATCTCCAGCGTTTGTTGTTGGAGGAGAGGATTGTGATACAGGTGGGTTGTATGAGAATGTAGTACAGGAGGGATGCGTGTATATACCTCCATATGCTCTGTGTGGTTTACTAAAGAAGTTATATGTAGGGTGTGTGATATTTTTGCTGTATCAGAGTGTACATGGGTGTATGAGTTTCTGTCTCATAAAACACCCCTAACTAGAATTCTGTATACACTCTTACGTACACCGAGTGTCAGCCAGGTCCAGGCAGGGTGACAAGAACTTTACCACGCAGACTTTATATCTGGTAAGCACTCTACCCCCATTCATCTCGCTCTTCTCTGCACTACCACACACACACACACACACACACACACACTCACACACACACACTCACAGGAACATAGGGCAAAATATTCTGAATGGTCAGGGGCAGTCATTGCCTTCCCCAGCCTGTCCCAGCCACTGCCTGGAAATCTGCCTGCTGTCTAGAGCTCCATTCCCAGGGCCCATCCTACAGTCTCCAGGGCCCTGGGCCTGGTAGGAGCTACTGGGCTCTAATCTGGGGCAGAGGCCTCTAGCTGGAGCTCTGGGGTGACCACCCCTCTCCCAGGGCAAGCTACTCGCCTACATTTAATGCACGCAGGCACCACGTGGCCCGTGGCTCTCAGAGCTCCCCGCAGGACCCTGAGGCCATTTCTCACCCCCGCTCACGCGGTCTCAGTCTCTGGAAAACCCTTCCCTTCCCTTGATCTCCTTTGGGAAATTCTTCCTGTTGAAGGAATAAAACCTCCTTGCTTTCAATATGACACCATCCCTAGACAAACAATCTTCTTTCAAAGTGCATTCCACTTGTCAAGATATTTTTCAACAGGGCCTTCAACTCATGGGGCTTCTCTTTCCACTTTGGTAAAAGAGGCCAAGCAACTCATGGGTCTCTCTCAGCATCCTTGCATCCTTCACATCCCCCACCTCATGACCCCAGGGAAAGATCCAAGAGCATAAGAGAGAAATCGGGGACTGAGAAAAGCTGCACCTCTAGGTCTGTGCAAGCAGGATGCAGCCTGCTGTGAGTCCGACAAAGCTCCAGGCCCGGCTGCTCCAGGAGAGAGTCCTCAGACCAGCGGAGCTGACCTCCCATCTCCCAGGGGGCATCTGGCCGTTCTGTGCCGTCTCACACCACAGGGGCCCTCCGGATAGATACGGCAGCATCAGTGAGACAAGGTCTCTCGCTCCCTGCTTCACAGGTGACACGTTCTCAGTCCCCCGCTTCCTAGAGAAGCTTCAGTTTGGCAGAAACCCATGTGCCCCAGACAAGTTGCCCCCCACATACCTCCTCCGTTCTCGGCAGTTTCCTGGGACTCTTCATTTTCCAGATGTTTCCTCTTTTGTCGCCGTTCCATCGTACCAACTAGAAGTCTCCCTTAGAAGATGCCTCAAGAGATGTCCAACTCCTCCTCTTCCCTACAGGTTGGCCCTTCTTGGCTCTTGGGCAATCCGTTGAAATGATTCAATACAAACAAAAATAGTCAAGTCTCCTAAATGGCTGAAAAACTTGTACCACTTGGTGAACCAGCAGTAGTGCCTAGTGCTCACCAGGGCTGTTATGTTTGCAAGGTTGCCAGGCTCACAGTGGAATTCTGTGACCTCAGTGATGACATCAGAGCATTCGGTGGACCTAGGTTGAGCACAGTGTCTGCAATAGCACAGGCCCCATTTTCAAGAACAATTCCTTTTTCCCAGCCGAAGCTTTCCCGTGAAAGGGAAAGGTTCCTACCATATCTATTATAAATTGTATCATACCATGTCTATTATAAAATTCACATTTTGATTGGAGATCTTTTAATGTCTTTTCTAGAGAGATTTAATATGAATGTTTTAAATGGTCTCCAGTTTCCCTGTGGATTATTGACATTTTAAACTCTGCACTTCATTAGGTCCCATGTGTTTATTTTTGTCTTTATTTCCATTTCTCTAGGAGGTGTGTCAAAAAGGATCTTGCTGTGATTTATGTCATAGAGTGTTCTGCCTATGTGTTCCTCTAAGAGTTTGATAGTGTCTGGCCTTACATTTAGGTCTTTAATCTATTTTGAGCTTATTTTTGTGTATGGTGTTAGGGAGTGATCTAATCTCATACTTTTACATGTCCCTATCCAGTTTTCCCAGCACCACTTATTGAAGAGACTGTCCTTTCTCCACTGTACATTCCTGCCTCCTTTATCAAAGATAAGGTGACCATATGTCCGTGGGTTTAACTCTGGGCTTTCTATCCTGTTCCATTGATCTATCTTTCTGTTTTTGTGCCAGTACCATACTGTCTTGATTACTGTAGCTTTGTAGTATAGTCTGAAGTCAGGGAGCCTGATTCCTCCAGCTCCATTTTTCGTTCTCAAGATTGCTTTGGCTATTCGGGGTCTTCTGTGTTTCCATACAAATTGTGAAATTTTTTGTTCTAGTTCTGTGAAAAATGCCAGTGGTAGTTTGATAGGGATTGCATTGAATCTGTAGATTGCTTTGGGTAGTAGAGTCATTTTCACAATGTTGATTCTTCCAATCCAAGAACATGGTACATCTCTCCATCTATTTGTATCATCTTTAATTTCTTTCATCAGTGTCTTATAATTTTCTGCATACAGGTCTTTTGTCTCCTTAGGTAGGTTTATTCCTAGATATTTTATTCTTTTTGTTGCAATGGTAAATGGGAGTGTTTCCTTGATTTCACTTTCAGATTTTTCATCATTAGTATATAGGAATGCCAGAGATTTCTGTGCATTAATTTTGTATCCTGCAACTTGACCAAATTCATTGATTAACTCTAGTAGTTTTCTGGTAGCATCTTTAGGATTCTCTATGTATAGTATCATGTCATCTGCAAACAGTGACAGCTTTACTTCTTCTTTTCCGATTTGGATTCCTTTTATTTCCTTTTCTTCTCTGATTGCTGTGGCTAAAACTTCCAAAACTAGGTTGAATAAGAGTGGTGAGAGTGGGCAGCCTTGTCTTGTTCCTGATCTTAGTGGAAATGGTTTCAGTTTTTCACCATTGAGGACGATGCTGGCTGTGGGTTTGTCATATATGGCCTTTATTATGTTGAGGAAAGTTCCCTCTATGCCTACTTTCTGCAGGGTTTTTATCATAAATGGGTGTTGAATTTTGTCGAAAGCTTTCTCTGCATCTATTGAGATGATCATATGGTTTTTCTCCTTCAATTTGTTAATATGGTGTATCACGTTGATTGATTTGCGTATATTGAAGAATCCTTGCATTCCTGGAATAAACCCCACTTAATCATGGTGTATGATCCTTTTAATGTGCTGTTGGATTCTGTTTGCTAGTATTTTGTTGAGGATTTTTGCATCTATGTTCATCAGTGATATTAGCCTGTAGTTTTCTTTCTTTGTGACATCCTTGTCTGGTTTTGGTATCAAGGTGATGGTGGCCTCGTAGAATGAGTTTGGGAGTGTTCCTCCCTCTGCTATATTTTGGAAGAGTTTCAGAAGGATAGGTGTTAGCTCTTCTCTAAATGCTTGACAGAATTCGCCTGTGAAGCCATCTGGTCCTGGGCTTTTGTTTGTTGGAAGATTTTTTATCACAGTTTCAATTTCAGTACTTGTGATTGGTCTGTTCATATTTTCTATTTCTTCCTGATTCGGATGGATCAGGAACACTTGAAAACCTTTATCCCGCCACATTAAAAAAAATTGCACTTCCAGTGTATTCAGAGTCTCAGTGTAGAAACACAAATGATAGAGAAATTGAATTACACTCAAGTTTTTCTTTCCTCCTTTCCTGATTTATTCTAATCCTCAATGCTAACATGATGAACTATTTGTTAGGTAAAGTTTCAGACATTTTCTACCCATGCACACTTTTCTTTTTTTCACATAAGAGTGTGAACTAGGTCACTTTCAACATGCTGTGATTCTGTGATTCACTGTCT
The DNA here is from genome assembly GCF_964341445.2 of Mesoplodon mirus. Classification (NCBI taxonomy): domain Eukaryota; kingdom Metazoa; phylum Chordata; class Mammalia; order Artiodactyla; family Ziphiidae; genus Mesoplodon; species Mesoplodon mirus. Next base: position 46,002 of record NW_028294487.1, on the reverse strand, counting down.
CCCACCGAGTCATCCACTGATAAAGTCATCTGTTTCATGGAGAAAGATTTCCAATAGCTAATAGCCAATGTCTGTGGAGTGCTTACTCTGTGTCAGTTTCTTGTAACTACTTTTCAGATCTTTTGTACAACGTACCCATGGACCAGGTACAATTATAACCCCCAAGTGACAGATAAGTGTAGATAAGTACAAATAAATACAGTGGCCAAGTGACTTTCCCAAGACACTGGGAAGGGCTTCATGTGGAGCCTGAACCTCGACATGCATCAGAAGGTCCCCACAGGAGAGAAACCATATAAGTGTGGGGAGCGTGGTAAGCACTTCAGTCAGGCCTCAAGTCTTCAGCTTCATCAGAGCATCCACACTGGAGAGAAGCCGTACAGATGTGATGTGTGTGGTAAAGTCTTTAGTCGGTCTTCACAGCTTCAGTATCACAGGCGAGTTCATACAGGGGAGACACCTTACCAGTGTGAGACCTGTGGTAAAAGCTTCAGTTGGTGCTCCAATCTTATAAGTCATCACAAAATGCATACTGGGGACACATTTTATGAAAGCAGCGAGAGTGGTAAGAACATCAAGGAACTGTCAGAGGATAGAAGTTCTACAAAATGTTGTTTTCAAAAAACTCACGTGCAACGTGAATTCTTGCAAGCGTCAGGTCTCATAGGAGAGAAAGTATTTTAACTTAGTTGGTGTTGAAGCAGTAGCTAAACAGATCCTAGTGTTCAGCAGAGCACACAGCAGAGATCCCTTCTGAGTGGTGCAGTAAGGGCTGCATTCAGAACTTTGACATTTATCAGATGTCACTTAGGAGATAGCACTTAGAAAGGAAAAGAGTTTGGTCTGGGCTTTAACAAAAGTGTAAGGATGAGCTAGTCAAAATTGATGTCCGTGAGAATGTGCGCTCCATGAGGGCAGGGACTTGGCTGCTGAATGTACACAACCTTATCATTGACTAGTGCTTTTAGGTGTGCTCAGTACTTGTGTTTTAAATAAACCAAAAGGGGGAAATGTATAATATATGAAAGTTGTATCCAGATGGGGAAACCTGCAAAATAAAATTAATTCAGGACATGAACTTTTGTTGAAATACTGAAAACCACTGCAGAAAACCAATCTGCAATATATATTTTTTTAATTTATTTTTGGCTGCCTTGGGTCTTTATTGCTGCACGCAGGCTTTCTCTAGTTGCAGTGAGTGGGGGCTACTTTTCATTGCAGTGTGTGGGCTTCTCATTGCAGTGGCTTCTCTTTGTGGAGCACGGGCTCTAGGTGTGCAGGCTTCAGTAGTTGTGGCACACGGCTGAGCTGCTGTGCAGCATGTGGGATCTTCCTGGACCAGGGCTCAAACCCGTGTCCCCTGCATTGGCAGGCAGATTCTTAACCACTACGCCACCAGGGAAGGGAAGCCCCCCAATCTTCAATATTAATATGCTATTAGCCTATCGCAACTGGCTCCTTGCCTCCCGCAGCCTCTGTTCTCAAGTTGGGTGGTCATTTGAGACCCCGTCTAGTTTTCCAAGGACTGTGTTCAGTAGAAATTGAACTACCTTGTGATTTTTTTTTTCTGATGGTACAGAGTGAAAAAACATGATTAACTTTGCAACAACAGTAACTGCATAGTATACAATTGATTTTTTGTCTGTCAATATTAAGGCAGGGTTTACTGTAACACTTTGAAAGTGTCACAAAAATTGTTTGTCCCTAGAAAAAAAAATTTTTAGTTGACCTTGAACTTACTGATTTCTAATTCTCTGCATTTTCATCCAGACTTTGAAATGTTTGCCTTCTAATTATTGTAGCATTTCTTCTAAAGTTCTCAGGTAGGGGCTATGCCATATTCTTCCCCCACATCCATGAGGCAAATACCCAGAAAACTTGTAGGAATCTGATAAAATTATCCAGTGTATTATTGAGACAAGACTGACATTTATGTGTTTTTCCCTATTGGTTGCAGTAAAGCATGGTTTCAGGAAAGGAGTATATATATCAGAATATATTAGATCTCTTTGATTTAGAAATCATATAATTGGAAGTTATTGATTGTGAGATTAAAATACCAAAAAGATGAACACCACATCAATGATGTCACTAAATTTTTTAATGGAAATTAGTGTACAGCTGTAAGAATTTGAGTTTTGATAGATTCCTATATTAATCTGAAGCCGGTGAAATGATGACAGGGACTTCCCTGGTGGTGCAGTGGCTAAGAATTCGCCTGCCAATGCAGGGGACACGGGTTCGAGCCCTGGTCCAGGAAGATCCCACATGCTGTGGAGCAACTAAGCCCGTGTGCCACAACTACTGAGGCTGTGTGCCACAACAACTGAAGCCTACGTGCTTAGAGCCTGTGCTCCGCAACAAGAGAAGCCACTGCAATGAGAAGCCCGCGCACCGCAACGAAGAGTAGCCCACACTCACTGCAACTAGAGAAAGCCCGCACGCAGCAACGAAGACCCAATGCAGCCCAAAATAAATAAATTAAATAAAAAGTTTATTTTAAAAATTTATGACATATCATAATCGCAGGAGATACACAATATGGGCTTTGAGAGGTCACAGATTGTAGCCTTCATAGTATAATCAACCATAAATCTTTGTTAGTGTTTGTGTATGTGTGCATGTGCACACATGTATGTGTACATGCATAAGATCATGTGTAAAGGGATACTCTTCCAGAGTGGTTTTCCTAGGCAAGGAGCATTTTGTGATATTTTTCCATTTTATAACTTCATGTTATATTTTTTTCATTGAATAGTGGGTATTGCCAAAGCAGGAAATTATTTTAATAGAATTTGAAAAAGTATTAAATAATTATCCCTTGCAGTTAAGACCTCATATGATTGTTCTATATTGTCATAAGGCATATAAGATCAAAATTATGGTATGAACTCTGGAAGCCAATTTCAAAAACAAAACAGTTCTCAGATTATTTTGCATACACAGAAAAATTCATGAGTTTCAACAGTTGAAGCTTTATTATTTATGCTGTGCTTTAACTACAGATCCATAATAGGGAGAGGGAAAATCCTGGAGCTAGAAACAAAAGTGGATATACCTACATTGTGGAGGTTTAAAAAAAAAAGTTTCTCTTGTTGAAAAGATGCACATGAGGAGAGAACTGAGCATAATAGCAGAGGACCCTCTGGATGTGGCACCAGTAAGGACAAAGCAGGTTTGGATGGCATTCCATACGCAGACCAATGGTGGTATTTTTAATATAGTTGGTTAAAGGGCTTTATTTAGCAAGTTACAGTTGACCCTTGAACAATATGGGTTTGAACTGGGCAGGTCCACTTATATGCAGGGTTTTTTTTTTTAATAGTAATTACTACAGTACTACATGATCTGTGGTTGGTTGAACCCATGGTTGCAGAATTGCAGACACAGAGGAACCACGGATATGGAAGTCTGACCATAAGTTATTTATACAGATCTGTCTACCCATCCATCCATCCGTCCACCCATCTGTAGAGAGAGAGAGGGAGTGAGTGCACGTGCTAGGTATTTACAGAAGTAGATATGGAAGTGCGAGGATATACAAACACACACATGTGTATGTCATGTATATAAGCATGTATATCCACGTTTCTATTTCAGGGCTGGAGCAAGGAAAGTGTAGAATGATCCTGGAGAAAATTTACTGTGCCAGAAAGTAGGAAAGAGTGGTGGGACGTGTAAAAAGATCCAGCTTGAAGAGACTCACACTGGGTAAATCTGAGCAATTTGACCCTAAAATAAATAATTATCATACAGAATATGAATAAAAAAAGAGGAAGGGAGGGAAGGAAGGGCTCTCATAATAGAATGCCAAACCATAAACATATAGAAGGAATGACGTAATGTAAAAATCATTATTTACAACCATCATAGTAATGATAGGTTCTGGCAAGAGTAATCAATGAATTATAAAACTACTGGTTGAAAGTTTACAAGGAGCAGGATGCTACAAAACCCCAAATATCTCTCCACAAAGTATTGATCACAACAAGAAGTACAGTAGGTATAAATTTGGTGAACACTACCTTAGCCAAGAGGTGAACATTATCAATAACAGAACAAACGAACGTTTTAGATCTCTGGGGTATGATATACTGAGAAGGACGCAACGTTGCTTCAGGATTATTTCTGAGAGAAATAAACAACCAGATCTTATCACAAGGAAGCATCCACGTTGAGAGTCTCCTGTTTCACAGTTATGACCACAGGGAGCATAACTGGCCAAAGGTCCCAGCTGCTGCTCTTAAATCCATCACCACGTTTGCCTGGAGGCCGGCCTTGCCCCTGATTGCTCCTGGTCAGCACAGCAGGGATCCTAAGGCAGGCCATTTCTTGGAGACCAGGATTCCTCTGTCCAGTGACCTTTTTTCAAGGACTCTGACAGCCTTGAAGGATTTTACGTAGATGACAAGGCAGTCTCGGATGATTTACCAAATCTTTCTTCCAAATCTTCACTCAGGGTCAGACTTGCACTATGCGCTGATAGTTCTGCCAGCCTTCCAGAGCTCCCTGCCATTTTCTCTCCGATGTTTCCCCTAATGAAATATTTGTTCATTAAAGTCTTTCTCAGCACTTTGCCGTCTAGTTCTTGGAGGACCAGGACAAACCCCAAACCCTAGAAGCATCCCTTTTTGGCTCTTTCTAGTAACCTTCCTTTCCATATGGTAGCCACTAATTTGTAATGGTGTAGATTCACTTAGCCTATTTTGTACTTGATATAAATGGAGTCATGTAATAGGTGCTATTTTGTGTTGGCTTCATTTGCTCCACAGTATATCCATGACATTTATCCATATTGATGGGAGTGGATACCGTTGATTCATTTTCATTGGTGGATATTATTGCAGTGTGTAAACATATCAAAATCTATTTATTAATCCCATTATTGGTGGGTATTGGGTACTTCCCCATTCTTGGCTATCACAGTTAGTGGTGATGTGAGCAATCTAGAATGTGCCTTGTGCACTTGTTTGAGGGATATTTCTATGGGTGGAACCAAAGGGTTATAGGGTATATGTTCAACTTTGGTAGATACAGTTGACCCTTGAAGAATGCATGGGCATGAGGGATGCATCTGAGTCTTTTATTCCATAGATGTTTTTAAAATCTCTCTCACTTTTGGCCCAAGAGTGCTGCGTTTGGGTTTACGGTGTTTCTTAACTTTGAAATAGTCCAATTTTTCAATTTTTTCTTTCACAGTTGGTGATTTTTTTGGTCTTAAGAAATTCTTCCTACTCCAAGGCAAAAAGGCTGTTATCTTACGTTTCTTTCCTAAAGCATCATTGTTTACTTTTCAAATTTAAGTCTGCAGATCTTCTGGAATTTATATTTTTATATCCTATGCAGTAATGATTAATATTTTTCCCATATGGATATCCAGCTGACTGAGAACCAATAGTTGACCCTTGGACAACATGGGTTTAAACTACACAAGTGCACTTATACGAGGATTTTTTTGAATAGTAAATACTGCACTACTACACGATCCAAGGTTGGTTCAATCCTCAGATGCAGAATTGCCGATTATGGAGAAACCATGTACGTACAGAGGACTGGCTATAAGTTATACTTGGATTTTCAACTTAGCAGAGGGTTGGCACCCCTAACCCCCTTGAACCCTAGTTCAAGGATCAACTGTATTAACAAGAGTTCTTCCCCCTCTCTGCTGCAGTGTTTTCTTTTCTTTCTTTTTTCTTTTGGCCGTGCTGCGTGGCTTGCAGGATCTCAGTTCCCTGACCAGGGATTGAACCAGGGTCACCACAGTGAAAGCGCCAAATCCTTACCACTAGACCACCAGGGAGCTCCCTGCAGTGTTTTCTTTTTACACGTTGTTATAATGTCTGTTTCAACATGGATTTTGATGTCTATTATCTTGTCTATCCTTGAGCAAACACCAGACTATCTTATATTGTAGATTTATAGTAAGGTTTAATGTGACTAATATCTTTCTTTTCATTCTTCTTTCAGATTGTCCCAGCTCTTCTTTTATTTTTTATTTTTATGTTTTTTTAGATGTTGGGGGTAGGAGTTTATTTACTTATTTTTGCTGTGTTGGGTCTTCGTTTCTGTGCGAGGGCTTTCTTTAGTTGTGGCAAGCGGGGGCCACTCCTCATCGTGGTGCGTGGGCCTCACTATCACGGCCTCTTGTTGGGGAGCACAGGCTCCAGACGCGCAGGCTCAGTACGTGGCTCACGGGCCTAGTTGCTCCGTGGCATGTGGGATCTTCCCAGACCAGGGCTCAAACCCGTGTCCCCTGCATTAGCAGGCAGATTCTCAACCACTGCGCCACCAGGGAAGCCCCCAGCTCTTCTTGTAGCTCTTTGCTTTCCCACATAATATTTGTAAACATCTCATCAATTTCCAAGGGAAAAAATGCTGATGTTTTTATTGGGGTTTGATTGAGCCTATAGATCATTTTGAGGATTACTGATATCTTTGTAATATTGAATCTTCAAGCCATGAATATCACTATTTTTAAGAACTTCTCTTGGAGAAAAATAAAAGTGGATCCCATGTAATAAAATGTACATAAATAGACTCCAAAATATTTAAAGGACCTACATGTGAAAGATAAGTCTAGAAAGTTAATTTTTAAAAGGTAGAAATATATTTTTTCACCTGAGGAGTTTCAGAAGCACAGATATTAAGAAATTATTGGTTTATTATCTTATAATTAAAGATTTCTATTCCATGAAGAACACAATAGAAAAATTTTAGAAACACGTGCCCAATTAGGAAAGGATACTTGTAATTGGTAAAACTGAAAAGGTATTAATAATCAGAATATGTAATAGAAATGAGGAAGAAAAAGATAGCATCCACATTAGAAAATGGGGCAAAAGTTTTAAGTAGACACTTATAGATGAAGCTACCAAGCATTTGAAAAAAAGATCAAACTTATTAGAAATCAGAGAAATTTAACTAAAACAAGATACTACTATACATTTAATACACTAGCAAAACGGTGATGAGTCGTCCAAATGAAGGTAAGTGGTTGCACAAAAACCTGACGTGCAACTCTTTGGTAATCTGGACTGGTGTAGCCGTTCAGGAAGTCAATCTGGCTATATTATTAAAGTATACATATTTGCTATGAAATAATTTCACTCGGGTATGTATTCCAAAGAAATTCTCAGATACGTCTATAAACAAATGTAAGAAGATGTTTATTTTATTATCATTGGCATGGCAGTTGGAAGAGTACAGGTAAAATGTGGGTGCAGAAAATGGAACTCTATGAAACAAATTAGATAGAGGGGTGAATGTTTTTTTTGTTTGTTTGTTTTTCTGCGGTACGTGGGCCTCTCGCTGTTGTGGCCTCTCCCGCTGCGGAGCACAGGCTCCGGACGTGCAGGCTCAGCAGCCATGGCTCACGGGCCCAGCCGCTCCACGGCATGTGGGATTTTCCCAGACTGGGGCATGAACCCGCGTCCCCTGCATCGGCAGGCAGACTCTCAACCACTGTGCCACCAGGGAAGCCTGGATGGGTGAATCTTAAAAATATACTCCTGAATGAAGGAAATAAACACCAGAATGAATTTTATGACACAATATTATTTATATGAATTGAAAATATACACAAGTGCACATTTTGCACAAGAACACACCCAAAAGAAAACACATCAAACAAATTAGAATGGTAGCTTACGGGGTAGAGAAGGGAGTGGAGGGTGCCATAGGGAACAGGAGGTGAATAAATAAAACTTAATCATGTTACCGTATTTCATCATGCTATATCCAAGATTTCACTTTCCTTGTAGTGGAAAGAAATCCTGTGTGCTATGTTGGCTTAAGTCAGGAATAGTTCTTGGAGGATATTTTCCTGAAAGAATTTGGAACACATTTTTGAAAAAATCTTTGTTTATACTATGGATGATCTTTTTTTGTTTGTTTTGTTTCTTTAATTTCTGTTTTGTGGGTGTGTGTGGGATCTACTTTATTTTTGTATTTCATTCATCTGATCTTATATTTTTCCATCTGCCTTCTTCAGTTTTATTATTCATTTATTAATTTCCTGAAATGGATGTTTTCTGAATCAATTTTCAACTTCCTTTCTACTTTATTTGTTTTGTTTTGTTTTGTTTTTGTTTTCCTTGCTGTACGCGGGCCTCTCACTGTTGTGGCCTCTCCCGTTGCGGAGCACAGGCTCCGGACGCCCAGGCTCAGCGGCCATGGCTCACGGGCCCAGCCGCTCCGTGGTGTGTGGGATCTTCCCGGACCAGGGCACGAACCCATGTCCCCTGCATCGGCAGGCGGACTCTCAACCACTGCGCCACCAGGGAAGCCCCCCTTGCTACTTTAATATATGCTTTTAAGGCTCAACATTTCCCTCTATGTATGTGTTCCAATCTCCAGATCCAATTATGAATTTGAATGTTTTTCTTCATGGTTCTGTCAATGTTTGCTTTATAAAGTATCAGCTGAAGTTATTAGTTTCTGAGAATTTGAAACTTTTATGACTGTGAAGTGTCCCTCCGTATGTCAAGTAATGCTTTTTCCTTCCCCTTAAAGTTCACTTGGTCAAATAGCAATGTCACAGATTTTATAATTACAGAAATAACTTGAGACCTAGGATGTTGATGTCTGTCTCTAGAAAGGATTTTCCCTTGCTTCTGCACGGGTTGTAAGATGCTAACAAAACACGTTCACCTTTACACAATTTCAGGGAATGAGGTGTTTTGGCGTTTGGCTTCAGTCCCTGCCAAAGAAAGCCCAGTTTCCTTCTCCCCTTATTCCAATGGTGAAACTCTTTGGGGTTTACCAGGAAGCCTTCGTGGCTGTTAATGCTTTTACGTCGCTTAGCCTCTTGAAGACGTCCAAAATTCGACTGAGTTTGTACGCCTTTCAATGAACAGAATCTACACTCTGCTGAGGCCTACACAGTAGAACGGCAAGACGGCCTGAGACCTTCTCAGGGATTCCGGAAAGTGAAAACCAGAGTGAAAACATGTAGTCCAGAGCTCGTGCCGGTAGACACCCCCGCACCCACCCTTGCATTCTGGGACATGTAGTCCAGAGCTCGTAAACTCGTGTAGCCCCATATACTGCAGCTACAGTAACGCCTCGCTGTAAAGGTTTACCCGCGGAATTCTGGGAAATATGGTCCAGGAGTTCCGGGTTAGTCGCAGGCACTTCCGCCCCAGGAGGACACGTAGCAGCCATGTTCTGCCTGGTGACGGTGTTTCAGGTCCGCTCTTCACGACCCATTCAAGCTTCCCCTTTGCAGACCTTTCATTTGGGGAGAAAGAGGAGGAGCGGCTAAAAGCGGAGGTTTGAGGGCCTGGAGTGGTGATGTACGTCCCGCGGGCGGAGCTTCTTTGCGTTTGGTAACGTAGCCGGGATGGGGTGGGCTCAGGTCGTGCCTCCTGGGGTTTGAGGGTCTCCCCGGTTTTCTTCACCCCTAACCTGACCCCGTCCCCCACCTATGAGCTAGCCCTACCGCTTCATACGGCGTCACACTGGGTGAGTTGCTTAACTCCTCTGTGCCTCCGTTGCTGTTCGGTAAAAGGAGGGAAAAAGGAATGCCTTGTTAATATAGTGTTGTGAGGAGAAACGAGATAGCACAAGTAAAAGGTCTACAACTGCCTGATACATTGTTGGTATTAATACTACGCTAATTCGGGAGGCACCCATTTCGCAGCGGGATTCTGTGAGCCCAGGAAGCTGAATTGTCCTGGACTCCTGGCCTGTTTTGGAAGGAGAGGACTTCTAGCTGGTACGGGGGCGGAAGGGGGTGCGGTATGAATTAGTGGGGATGGAAACACAGCCCTGGTATTTCACAGTCTCCTTTCCTTCCCCAGCCCTGGCTTCTCAAAAAGCACTGCACGGAGGAAGAGGCAGCAGAGCCCCACGTGAGTAGGACTTGGCATTCTTCTACTTAAGATATTCCTATAAATTGTAGAACGTATGAGACATGGGTAAGGATGATAACTGAGCCTTGGTCACTAATTTCCATTCTAAAAGCTTTATGCAAATGAACACATTTCCATCAGGCGGTGGCTCTGAATTGGTACTGCTGTTTTCTCTACTTTAAGGCAGGGAACACAACCCTGTTGGCCCATCCTCACCCAGATGGTAGGAGGCAGAGCTGGGGTTGGGACCCAGGCAGTTTGAGTCCAGCAGCTGAGTTTGCTAATCCCTTTGGTATATTCTCTTTGAGCATAGGGTACTGGCTAGAATCATATCATGAAAGGAGGTTGGGACTTAATTGTGGGGACCTTGAGAGCAAGGTTTAGGCTATTTTATGAGTGTTTAAGATAGTTTTCTCAACTGGGTCATTTATTTTATTTCAAATAATATGTATATCATAGAAGTAGCATAATCATTATGGAAAAATGCAGATATATACATAAAGAACAATTTTAATTATCTGTAACTTTAGGATGTAAAGATAACAGTTGTTAATGTTTTAGTGCCTTTTTGTCTGGTTACTCTTTGTGTATGTTTCTGTGTAGTGGAGGCTGTTTTTTGTGGGACTGATGTTACACTGCAGTGCTACTCAAATTGTGTTCCACAAACCAGCGGCATTGGCATCACTTGGATAGAAATGCCCAGCCTTGAGCCCCATTCGAGACGTTCTGATTTATAATTTCTGCGTAGGGGGTCCAGGAGGCTGCATTCCAACAAGATCCCGCAGTAATTCACATGCACGTGAAAATTCGAGAAGCTCAAGAGAGGGTCTTTTCTGGAAACTGAGGCCGAGGAAATTGACCCTGCTGGATGTCACAGATAAAACTGAGCTGGCTTCACCAAAGGCCTACTTAGTCCAATGATTTTATTCCCCCACTAATTATTGTCAACTGTCAGGGCCCCTTTCAGAATCCTGAATTGAGCAGAAGACAGCTAGCAAGTGTAGAGTCAAAATGGAGGTCGTTAGAAGTTGTGAAGATATCTCTCTCCCAAGCTTTGGGGAGTGGAATCATTGCCATCTTTTGTACTAGATCGAACCCGGGCCCCCTGCATTGGGAATGTGGCGTCTTATCCACTGCACCACCAGGGAAGTCTCCCATTTATTTCTTAAACGTTCCTATATTTATAATGATATAATTACAATTCAGATTCCTGTCTTTTTTTCATTTGAATTAGGTATGGACTGTCAAACTATTTTTTATTGTTGTTGCAGAATCCTGGCTTTTATTAGTTCTCTTTACCTCTGTGCATAATTGTCAAAAGGGTACTTCCTGTTTAAAAAGAAACTTAACGTATTTTTATACCTTTTGTAAAAAGTTGTCCATGTCAATTTAAATATTATTGTTGCAGTCACAAAATCTTTAGGAAGACAAGCAGAGATTTTCAGAAGTCTATAAAGACTCTCACATAACAGGGCAACAACGTACGACCTCCACATGTCTGACAGTCTTCTGTTGGTAGAAATCACATCTCTAAGGATAATTTCTAACTAAAATATCATCTGCTTTACCGCAGTTGCTAAGAAATAAGAAACCCTGACAGTGGTGTTCTCAGAGCTTCCTACCTTATGACGATCTCACGAGGTGGATGCCCGTGTTCTCCCCTACTGGCAGAAGACAGAACTGAGGCGAAGAGATGTGAATAATTTGCCCAGGGTGACACTGCTAGTGAATGGCGTAGCCTGATCAGAGCCCATGCATATTGACTCCAAAACCTACTCTGACTTACATGGTCTCTGTTTACCCCATACCCAGAATAAGAATGACCCCTGTGGAAGCTGCAGGCACACTGTGAGGGGGCCACTGTGTATGGCTGGGCAGGTCATTCCTCACACAGCCACTGAGGGGGTTCACGGGGGCATCTGGTATCTGCGTGGGGCTCTGCTCATCAAGCATAATCAGCTGTAGCCACCCCGAGGACTGGGAGCCTTGGTAATTCACAATGAGCACCACGTGGGTTAGTGACTTCTTTTTCTTTAAACCAGTTTCCAGTTTGACTTCTTCTTTCCCTGTCTGTCTTGCTAGGACTCTGCACTGCCCCAGAAGGAGAGAGAAAATGAGCACATTCCAGGTGAGTAGAGCTTGCCTTTCTTGCTGTTAAAAACGCCATTTTTGTACTCAGGTTGGACACAGGTTTTCCTCTTTTTTTCTTTTTCTTTTTTTTTTTTTGATTGGAGTATAGTTGATTTACAATGTATTAATTTCAGGTGTACAGCAAAGTGATTCAGTTATACATATATATACATATATTTTCAGATTCTTTTCCCTTATAGGTTATTACGAAATATTGGGTATAGTTCCATATGGGTTTTCTCTTTCAAGGAGAGTCTAAGCATATGAGGACCTGAGTGTGCCATGTGTGCTTTTTTTAAAATTCCTGTTAAATTTAATTGGTTTCGGTTTTAATTTTTGTTTTATTTCATCATTTTTTTTATTTTACAAGTAAAAGAAAAATTAAGGGAAATGAAGGACATCTTCCAGTCTACTGCTTACCTGCTTACAAATTAGCTGCTTTTATATTTCTGTAATCTCTTCATCATATGTATTCATGGATGTGTATTCGTATTTATAACATAGATACAGTTTTAAATTGTTTTTTTTCATTTAATACTAGCTAACATTCACTTTTAATTGCTTTATCATGTTCCTGCAAACTTATGCACCTATTTTTTTTTTTTTTCTGGTATGCGGGCCTCTCACTGTTGTGGCCTCTCCCGTTGCGGGGCACAGGCTCCGGACGCGCAGGCTCAGCGGCCATGGCTCACGGGCCCAGCTGCTCCGCGGCATGTGGGATCTTCCCGGACCGGGGCACGAACCCGTGTCCCCTGCATCGGCAGGCGGACTCTCAACCACTGCGCCACCAGGGGAGCCCTGCACCTATTCTTTAAACTATTCTTTATGCACAGACATTTAGTTTAAAGACTTCTCCTGTTTTAGGAGCACTACAGTGACAGTGTTCCTGATTTAACCTTTTTCTCAAAATATCTGTTCTGAAGAATATTGCCCCTTTTTGCCCTTAACATAGTAGGTTTAGGTATTCAGAATTTAAGAGGTATGTTTTACATGTGGTGCCTTGGATGTTTTTTGGTAGAATATCCAAATACGGCAGAGCACAGCAGGATCAAACTGCTGCTTCACGCAGAAAAAATCATGTATTGTTGGAAGTTTTCTCACGACCAGAGTTAGATTCAGTCTTCCCCATGCTTGAGTCAGACCCTTTGTGTATTTTATTTACTGGTTTGTTTCTTTTTCCATCTTATATTTTTTTCTAATCAGAGTAATGCATGACCTTAGTTTAAAAAGTCCAGTGGTACTTAAAGCACTTGTCACTGCATAGACAGCTCAGAACAATTGTATAAAGAGGTGCTTGGTTTCATCTTTGTTTTAAATATAAAGAATCGGGGTTGTGAAAAAAGGAGGAACCAACTCAGACTCACCCAGAAAACCAAGGGTCTGGAGTCAGAGTATTGCATTCAAGCGAAAGACAGAAACGGGGAAAGAGAGAGTTTTCATTCAGAGACCTGGCATGGCCTTTTGGTTAGTTTCCACATATAACACTCCTTCTCAGCTGGTTCCCACCTCAGTGAGAAAGCAGGTGCCATCAAATACTGCCAGGACTAAATTGGTAACTGTTTCTGGGGCACTTGGCAATAATAATTAAACAGTGAAAGCTTTTTAGTTCAGGATCCAGTGGTTAGAATTCTAGGGAGTTTACTTATGAGTTGTCTGAGAGCCCCAGGTAAACACACAAAGCTTTCTCTTTCATAGCTGCACGTCCAGTGAGGCTGAGGAAAGTCAGTGTGTGGCATTGGCAGGATGGAAGGAGGGGGTGCTGGGAAGTCTGCACACCTCACAGGAGCCGGAGCAACTTCCCATCCTCCTCGTCTCCTCGGGGCTGCCCCTCTTCCACTGGCCACTGGGTATAAGATTGAGGTGGTGTTGTTTGTCGTAGGAGGCGGTGACCTTCAAGGACGTGGCCGTGGCCTTCACAGAGGAGGAGCTGGGGCTGCTGGACTCGGCCCAGAGGAAGCTGTACCAGGATGTGATGGTGGAACACTTCGGGAACCTGGTCTCAGTGGGTGAGGACAGCCTTTCTCTGCGAGTGTCTTTGTGACCTTGGTGTTTCAAGGCTTTGGGCCTCTTGAGGTGGTTCCCTGAGTTTGGGGACCAGACTTTTGCAATTCCTGTGGGACACGAGAGGATGTCTCTGGTCTTTCCAAACAGTGTGTTTCAGGTCCTTTTCAATTATTTTGTAAAAGAACTGTAAATCGGCAGTATCTTGCTGTACCTTGTGTATTCTTCTTCAGATTTCCCTCCCTGCCATTAGTGGATCATAAAGCCAATTTATTGAGCCCTACGTGTGACTTTTTAATGAAATAAAATAGTATAGAAAATATCAGAGTTTCTTAGGAAGAGTACAACACATTGCAGCAGAAACTCTGGGCGATGGCATGAGTGGTGTGAGAGCCAGTGGGAACAGATTTCATGAAAAGAGACATTGGTTAGATATAGGTCATTCAAGCTTCGTTTTAGTAATGTATACTTTTCTACCTGTGTATCTAGGTTGTGAAATAAATGCTGTTTCTTCAGTGGGTCGTGATACAAAGTTTGAAAAACACAGCTTTCAATACCTTGACTATGCAGTTGGAACTCAAATTTCTAGTAAACTTTCGCTCTAGCCCGTTCATGTTAACTTGTGACTTTCATGTTCTCATTCTTCAAACGAGATACAAAACATACAGAAAGAGAAGAGAGGCTTTGGTTGATGAATTCAGCAACCCAGATAGAAATTTAGGTGAGAACCAAGCAGCCGTGAGTTCCTGTGGTTAGCTCTCTATCTGTTTTGCTTCTCACCAGCCCTGTGCTGTCCATCACCTGGTCCCAGTTGGAAATCTCTTTCCAGGATTATTGCATAGTCTTTGTACTGGTCACCTGTTGCCACCCTTCTCCTCCCACAGTTTGTTCTTTAGGTGGCAAAGTGATCTTTTGTAACTTTAAGTCAGGTTATGTTCTTGTTTCAAAATTCTCTTGTGGCTTCTTTTACTTAGAATAAAAACCACTTAAAGTGGCTTCTAGAGCCTTCTGTGGGCTGCTGTTCGTTCTCCACCACCTCCCTGAATACACCACCTCTCCTCCCTCTTACCCTATCTTTTCCAGACCTGCAAAGGATGCTTCTGCCACAGAGCCTTTTCCTGGTCCTTCTCTCTGCCTGGAATACTCTTTCACCTGTAATCTTTTAGGCCTCTACTTCTTTCAGTCAGTCACCTTAAAGATGAGGAGGTGGCTGTCCTCTGACCACCCTATGGAAAATACAGTCCTCTCTTTCTTACTCTCTCTGCCCTGCCTTGTTTTGTCTCTAAGCGTTTCACTCATGTACATTTTGTTCACCTGTTTCTCACCTCTCTTTCTTCCACTGGAGGGTAATCCAGGAGTGCAGGAGGAATTCGGTCTGTTATATGTTTATTGCTCACTAGCCTCAGTGCTTAGCATAGTCTTGGTACATGACAGGAACTCTTAAATATTTCTTGAATAAACGAATGAGTTAATGGATAGGGAAATTAGCCTTCCATGAAAATAGCTAGTAGGCGGTGAACAAATCCGAGTGAATAAGGGATATTGCTAAATGTTTTTTTGTCTTCAAATGAATTCCTAGCCTAATTCTAACTTCTCAGGTGCCCATGATGTGTGTATGTGTGTGTTTGCCTTTCTGTACAAGTTGGCCCTCATCAACTTGCACAAAAAATATGTACAGAACCTGTAATTATAACCAAACTGAGTAAAATGCTTTCCCTGTGACTTTCCTTGAGCTCTCAGTAGCAGAGCAAATTCATTTGGGGAGGAAATACTGTTTTGAATGAGGATTCTTATGTCTACTTCTTAGGTAACCCTCCCATAGAAGGAAAGAAATTTCTATTTCCTTATCCCTTATACCAGGGGAGAACAGGTCTCAGAAAACAGCCAGCTGGTGAGTTAGCCTTTCCCTTAAAAGATTTGCCCCGCTGCGTCCCATTTGCCTCCTCCAAAGCCCACCTCACTAATAAGAAATCGATCTTTGTTAGCTGTACAAACATTTTGTGTGTGTGTGTGTGTGTGCATTTGTATGTATCTTGTAGAAGGCATTTTAGATAATGTCACCTTGAGTGCTTTGATCATTCTTTAATAGTTTCTAGTCTGTTTCTTCTCAATACTTATCACAGGCTATGGAATTTATTCCCAGCTCACTCATAAAGCCCATTCTTCACTTTGGAACTCATTCTTGTTAAAGACCAATGTATCTGTGTCCAAAAATTTTCCATGCTGTTTTTAAAGAGACAGCATTCTTCCCTAGCCTCTACATTTTGACTCCTGCTTGGCAGGGGGAGTGGAGGAACATATTAGGCAGCACAAATGCCTGAGAAGGATCCAGTGCATAGGTCTTCATGCTTTTTTTTAACCCCACTGATTCTTAGACCCTTTTTTAAAATTAATTAATTGTTGGTTGCATTGGGTCTTGGTTGCTGCATATGGGCTTTTCTCTCGTTGTGGTGAGTGGGAGCAGCTCTTCGTTGTGGTGCGCAGGCTTCTCATTGCAGTGGCTTCTCTTGTTTCAGAGCACGGTCTCTAGGAACGCGGGCTTCAGTAGTTGTGGCACGTGGGCTCAGTAGTTGTGGCTCACGGGCTTAGTTGCTCTGCGGCATGTGGGATCTTCCCGGACCAGGGCTCGAACCTGTGTCCCCTGCACTGGCAGGCAGATTATTAACCACTGTGCCACCGGGGCAGTCCCGGTTTTTAGCCCCTTTCATATCCTCCTCAGCACTAACCCCCTTGGTGTGCTGCCGCCTCGGGTGCAGCCTTTCAACTTAAGCCAAACTGTACTTTCCAGTCCTTTTCCTGTATCTGATACCTGACTTGTAAAAGCTGTTTCGCTTCTCTGACTTGGTTCAAACTTAACCTGGGATTCAGAATTGTAGAGAATCCTAGAAATCAAACTGAGTTCACCTGTGCATGCATTTCTTGAGCCCTGACTAACTGCTAGGCACTGTTAAAGCTGTGAGCACAGCAAAATGCTTGTCTTTATTGATACTGTGTTATGGTAGGAATGACATGTAATTTTTAAAAGATGATTTAAATAGTATGTCCGAGTAGTCATTTGGTTTTAAATGGGTTTCATTAATGCTAAGTATTTGGGAGTTTAACAGACCATCTCTTGGTTTCTGTTAGTATATAAACCAGAGAACTTCATTTGTCGTGCGAAAGATAAGCTGAACCATCCTGAGGTTCATTAAAGTCTCATACTGTGTCTTAAGTGTAAAATCTTGAATCTTTGAACAAAGCTTTCACGTGTCCACATCTCTGAATTCTCTGTCCCTCTAGAAGAAAACAATCAAAGTGAGTTGAGGGCCGTTCAAGACAGAGGATCACGTGAAGAGCTTTCCTGCTGGCAAATCTGGCAACAAATTGCAAATGACTTAACCAGATGCCAAGACTCCATGATAAATAGTTGTCAGTTCCACAAACAAGGTGATTCCCCCTGCCAGATTGGGGCAGGACTCTATTCAAATTTCTGAAGATGAGAACCGTATATTAAATGATAAAGCAGGTGATCCCAGTAGTCCTGGAAATCCAAGGTTTGCAACTTTGAGAGCCCAGGATTCTTGGAGGAAATCTTCATTGGCTGAGTCACAGAATTATCAGAATAGACACCAGCAAATTTCCATGAAAAATAAACTGTGTCAGTGTAAAGAGGATGTTGACACCATCAGTTGGATTTCACATCACCTTGATGCTCATGGAGTACACAAGGGTCAAAAACCTTACGGCTACAGTGATTATAGAAAAGATAGCACGAGGGTTTCAACACTGGATCAGAATACTATGATTCACACGGGACAAAAACTTTACCAGTGTAATGAATGTAAAGAAACCTTCACCGATCTCTCCACCTTTGATCTTCACCAGCAATTACACTCAAAAGAGAAGTCTCATACGTGCAGTGAGTGTGGAAAAGGCTTCCGTTACAGCTCGGTTCTTCATATTCATCAGAGAGTTCACGTGGGAGGAGAACACAGTGAGTGTGATGAGTGTGGCAAGGAGTTCAGTCAGAACTCCCAGCTGCAGACTCCTCAGAAAGTCCACACTGTAGAGAAACCATTCAAATGTGGGGAATGTGGGAAAGGCTTCAGTCGTAGGTCAGCACTTAACTATTCATTGTAAAGTCCACACGGGAGAGAAACCTTATAATTGTGAGGAGTGTGGGAGGGCCTTCAGTCAGGCCTCTCACCTTCAGGACCATCAGAGAGTCCACACTGGGGAGAAAGCATTCAAATGTGACACATGTGATAAGAGCTTCAGTCGGAATTCACACCTTCAGTCCCATCAGAGAGTCCATACGGGAGAGAAACCGTACAAATGTGAGGAGTGTGGGAAGGGCTTCATTTGTAGCTCAAATCTATACATTCATCAGAGGGTCCACACAGGAGAAAAACCCTACAAATGTGAGGAATGTGGGAAAGGCTTTAGTCGGCCTTCAGGTCTTTAGGCCCATCAGGGAGTCCACACTGGAGAGAAATCATACATACGTAATGTGTGTGGTAAAGGCTTTACTCTGAATTCAAACCTTCAGGCACATCAAAGAGTCCATACAGGAGAGAAACCATACAACTGTAAGGAGTGTGGGAAGAGCTTCAGGAGGAACTCCCATTATCAAGTTCATCTGGTTGTCCACACAGGGGAGAAGCCCTATAAATGTGAGGTATGTGGGAAGGGCTTCCGTCAGAGTTCATATCTTCAAATCCATCAGAAGGCCCACAGTGTAGAGAAACCTTACAAGTGTGAGGAGTGTGGGCAGGGCTTCAATCAGAGTTCACGACTTCAGATCCACCAGCTGATCCATACCGGTGAGAAACCATACAAATGTGAAGAGTGTGGGAAGGGATTCAGTCGTAGAGCAGATCTTAAAATTCATTGCAGAATCCACACCGGAGAGAAACCGTATAATTGTGAGGAGTGTGGGAAAGTCTTCAGGCAGGCCTCAAATCTTCTGGCCCATGAGAGAGTCCACAGCAGAGAAAAACCATTCAAATGTGAAGAGTGTGGGAAGAGCTTTGGTCGGAGTTCACACCTTCAAGCCCATCAAAAAGTCCACACTGGAGAAAAGCCATACAAATGTGAGGAGTGTGGGAAGGGCTTCAAGTGGAGCCTGAACCTCGACATGCATCAGAGGGTCCACACAGGAGAGAAACCATATAAGTGTGGGGAGTGTGGGAAGCACTTCATTCAGGCCTCAAGTCTTCAGCTTCACCAAAGCGTCCACACTGGAGAGAAGCCATACAGATGTGACAGATGCATTAAGGTCTTCAGTCGGCCTTCACAGCTACAGTCTCATCAAAGAGTGCACACAGGGGAGAAGCCTTACAAGTGTGAGACCTGTGGTAAGAGCTTCAGTTGGCGCTCCAATCTTATAAGTCATCACAAAATGCATACTGGGGACACATTTTTTGAAAGCAGCGAGAGTGGTAAGAACATCAAGGAACTGTCAGAGGATAGAAGTTCTACAAAATGTTGTTTTCAAAAAACTCACGTGCAACGTGAATTCTTGCAAGCGTCAGGTCTCATAGGAGAGAAAGTATTTTAACTTAGTTGGTGTTGAAGCAGTAGCTAAACAGATCCTAGTGTTCAGCAGAGCACACAGCAGAGATCCCTTCTGAGTGGTGCAGTAAGGGCTGCATTCAGAACTTTGACATTTATCAGATGTCACTTAGGAGATAGCACTTAGAAAGGAAAAGAGTTTGGTCTGGGCTTTAACAAAAGTGTAAGGATGAGCTAGTCAAAATTGATGTCCGTGAGAATGTGCGCTCCATGAGGGCAGGGACTTGGCTGCTGAATGTACACAACCTTATCATTGACTAGTGCTTTTAGGTGTGCTCAGTACTTGTGTTTTAAATAAACCAAAAGGGGGAAATGTATAATATATGAAAGTTGTATCCAGATGGGGAAACCTGCAAAATAAAATTAATTCAGGACATGAACTTTTGTTGAAATACTGAAAACCACTGCAGAAAACCAATCTGCAATATATATTTTTTTAATTTATTTTTGGCTGCCTTGGGTCTTTATTGCTGCACGCAGGCTTTCTCTAGTTGCAGTGAGTGGGGGCTATTTTTCATTGCAGTGTGTGGGCTTCTCATTGCAGTGGCTTCTCTTTGTGGAGCACGGGCTCTAGGTGTGCAGGCTTCAGTAGTTGTGGCACGCGGCTGAGCTGCTGTGCAGCATGTGGGATCTTCCTGGACCAGGGCTCAAACCCGTGTCCCCTGCATTGGCAGGCAGATTCTTAACCACTACGCCACCAGGGAAGGGAAGCCCCCCAATCTTCAATATTAATATGCTATTAGCCTATCGCAACTGGCTCCTTGCCTCCCGCAGCCTCTGTTCTCAAGTTGGGTGGTCATTTGAGACCCCGTCTAGTTTTCCAAGGACTGTGTTCAGTAGAAATTGAACTACCTTGTGATTTTTTTTTTCTGATGGTACAGAGTGAAAAAACATGATTAACTTTGCAACAACAGTAACTGCATAGTATACAATTGATTTTTTGTCTGTCAATATTAAGGCAGGGTTTACTGTAACACTTTGAAAGTGTCACAAAAATTGTTTGTCCCTAGAAAAAAAAATTTTTAGTTGACCTTGAACTTACTGATTTCTAATTCTCTGCATTTTCATCCAGACTTTGGAATGTTTGCCTTCTAATTATTGTAGCATTTCTTCTAAAGTTCTCAGGTAGGGGCTATGCCATATTCTTCCCCCACATCCATGAGGCAAATACCCAGAAAACTTGTAGGAATCTGATAAAATTATCCAGTGTATTATTGAGACAAGAGTGACATTTATGTGCTTTTCCCTATTGGTTGCAGTAAAGCATGGTTTCAGGAAAGGAGTATATATATCAGAATATATTAGATCTCTTTGATTTAGAAATCATATAATTGGAAGTTATTGATTGTGAGATTAAAATACCAAAAAGATGAACACCACATCAATGATGTCATTAATTTTTTAATGGAAATTAGTGTACAGCTGTAAGAATTTGAGTTTTGATAGATTCCTATATTAATCTGAAGCCGGTGAAATGATGACAGGGACTTCCCTGGTGGTGCAGTGGCTAAGAATTCGCCTGCCAATGCAGGGGACACGGGTTCGAGCCCTGGTCCAGGAAGATCCCACATGCTGTGGAGCAACTAAGCCCGTGTGCCACAACTACTGAGGCTGTGTGCCACAACAACTGAAGCCTATGTGCTTAGAGCCTGTGCTCCGCAACAAGAGAAGCCACTGCAATGAGAAGCCCGCGCACCGCAACGAAGAGTAGCCCACACTCACTGCAACTAGAGAAAGCCCGCACGCAGCAACGAAGACCCAATGCAGCCCAAAATAAATAAATTAAATAAAAAGTTTATTTTAAAAATTTATGACATATCATAATCGCAGGAGATACACAATATGGGCTTTGAGAGGTCACAGATTGTAGCCTTCATAGTATAATCAACCATAAATCTTTGTTAGTGTTTGTGTATGTGTGCATGTGCACACATGTATGTGTACATGCATAAGATCATGTGTAAAGGGATACTCTTCCAGAGTGGTTTTCCTAGGCAAGGAGCATTTTGTGATATTTTTCCATTTTATAACTTCATGTTATATTTTTTTCATTGAATAGTGGGTATTGCCAAAGCAGGAAATTATTTTAATAGAATTTGAAAAAGTATTAAATAATTATCCCTTGCAGTTAAGACCTCATATGATTGTTCTATATTGTCATAAGGCATATAAGATCAAAATTATGGTATGAACTCTGGAAGCCAATTTCAAAAACAAAACAGTTCTCAGATTATTTTGCATACACAGAAAAATTCATGAGTTTCAACAGTTGAAGCTTTATTATTTATGCTGTGCTTTAACTACAGATCCATAATAGGGAGAGGGAAAATCCTGGAGCTAGAAACAAAAGTGGATATACCTACATTGTGGAGGTTTAAAAAAAAAGTTTCTCTTGTTGAAAAGATGCACATGAGGAGAGAACTGAGCATAATAGCAGAGGACCCTCTGGATGTGGAACCAGTAAGGACAAAGCAGGTTTGGATGGCATTCCATACGCAGACCAATGGTGGTATTTTTAATATAGTTGGTTAAAGGGCTTTATTTAGCAAGTTACAGTTGACCCTTGAACAATATGGGTTTGAACTGGGCAGGTCCACTTATATGCAGGGTTTTTTTTTTAATAGTAATTACTACAGTACTACATGATCTGTGGTTGGTTGAACCCATGGTTGCAGAATTGCAGATACAGAGGAACCACGGATATGGAAGTCTGACCATAAGTTATTTATACAGATCTGTCTACCCATCCATCCATCCGTCCACCCATCTGTAGAGATAGAGAGGGAGTGAGTGCACGTGCTAGGTATTTACAGAAGTAGATATGGAAGTGCGAGGATATACAAACACACACATGTGTATGTCATGTATATAAGCATGTATATCCACGTTTCTATTTCAGGGCTGGAGCAAGGAAAGTGTAGAATGATCCTGGAGAAAATTTACTGTGCCAGAAAGTAGGAAAGAGTGGTGGGACGTGTAAGAAGATCCAGCTTGAAGAGACTCACACTGGGTAAATCTGAGCAATTTGACCCTAAAATAAATAATTATCATACAGAATATGAATAAAAAAAGAGGAAGGGAGGGAAGGAAGGGCTCTCATAATAGAATGCCAAACCATAAACATATAGAAGGAATGACGTAATGTAAAAATCATTATTTACAACCATCATAGTAATGATAGGTTCTGGCAAGAGTAATCAATGAATTATAAAACTACTGGTTGAAAGTTTACAAGGAGCAGGATGCTACAAAACCCCAAATATCTCTCCACAAAGTATTGATCACAACAAGAAATACAGTAGGTATAAATTTGGTGAACACTACCTTAGCCAAGAGGTGAACATTATCAATAACAGAACAAACGAACATTTTAGATCTCTGGGGTATGATATACTGAGAAGGACGCAACGTTGCTTCAGGATTATTTCTGACAGAAATAAACAACCAGATCTTATCACAAGGAAGCATCCACATTGAGAGTCTCCTGTTTCACAGTTATGACCACAGGGAGCATAACTGGCCAAAGGTCCCAGCTGCTGCTCTTAAATCCATCACCACGTTTGCCTGGAGGCCGGCCTTGCCCCTGATTGCTCCTAGTCAGCACAGCAGGGATCCTAAGGCAGGCCATTTCTTGGAGACCAGGATTCCTCTGTCCAGTGACCTTTTTTCAAGGACTCTGACAGCCTTGAAGGATTTTACGTAGATGACAAGGCAGTCTCGGATGATTTACCAAATCTTTCTTCCAAATCTTCACTCAGGGTCAGACTTGCACTATGCGCTGATAGTTCTGCCAGCCTTCCAGAGCTCCCTGCCATTTTCTCTCCGATGTTTCCCCTAATGAAATATTTGTTCATTAAAGTCTTTCTCAGCACTTTGCCGTCTAGTTCTTGGAGGACCAGGACAAGCCCCAAACCCTAGAAGCATCCCTTTTTGGCTCTTTCTAGTAACCTTCCTTTCCATATGGTAGCCACTAATTTGTAATGGTGTAGATTCACTTAGCCTATTTTGTACTTGATATAAATGGAGTCATGTAATAGGTGCTATTTTGTGTTGGCTTCATTTGCTCCACAGTATATCCATGACATTTATCCATATTGATGGGAGTGGATACCGTTGATTCATTTTCATTGGTGGATATTATTGCAGTGTGTAAACATATCAAAATCTATTTATTAATCCCATTATTGGTGGGTATTGGGTACTTCCCCATTCTTGGCTATCACAGTTAGTGGTGATGTGAGCAATCTAGAATGTGCCTTGTGCACTTGTTTGAGGGATATTTCTATGGGTGGAACCAAAGGGTTATAGGGTATATGTTCAACTTTGGTAGATACAGTTGACCCTTGAAGAATGCATGGGCATGAGGGATGCATCTGAGTCTTTTATTCCATAGATGTTTTTAAAATCTCTCTCACTTTTGGCCCAAGAGTGCTGCGTTTGGGTTTACGGTGTTTCTTAACTTTGAAATAGTCCAATTTTTCAATTTTTTCTTTCACAGTTGGTGATTTTTTTGGTCTTAAGAAATTCTTCCTACTCCAAGGCAAAAAGGCTGTTATCTTACGTTTCTTTCCTAAAGCATCATTGTTTACTTTTCAAATTTAAGTCTGCAGATCTTCTGGAATTTATATTTTTATATCCTATGCAGTAATGATTAATATTTTTCCCATATGGATATCCAGCTGACTGAGAACCAATAGTTGACCCTTGGACAACATGGGTTTAAACTACACAAGTGCACTTATACGAGGATTTTTTTGAATAGTAAATACTGCACTACTACACGATCCAAGGTTGGTTCAATCCTCAGATGCAGAATTGCCGATTATGGAGAAACCATGTACGTACAGAGGACTGGCTATAAGTTATACTTGGATTTTCAACTTAGCAGAGGGTTGGCACCCCTAACCCCCTTGAACCCTAGTTCAAGGATCAACTGTATTAACAAGAGTTCTTCCCCCTCTCTGCTGCAGTGTTTTCTTTTCTTTCTTTTTTCTTTTGGCCGTGCTGCGTGGCTTGCAGGATCTCAGTTCCCTGACCAGGGATTGAACCAGGGTCACCACAGTGAAAGCGCCAAATCCTTACCACTAGACCACCAGGGAGCTCCCTGCAGTGTTTTCTTTTTACACGTTGTTATAATGTCTGTTTCAACATGGATTTTGATGTCTATTATCTTGTCTATCCTTGAGCAAACACCAGACTATCTTATATTGTAGATTTATAGTAAGGTTTAATGTGACTAATATCTTTCTTTTCATTCTTCTTTCAGATTGTCCCAGCTCTTCTTTTATTTTTTATTTTTATGTTTTTTTAGATGTTGGGGGTAGGAGTTTATTTACTTATTTTTGCTGTGTTGGGTCTTCGTTTCTGTGCGAGGGCTTTCTTTAGTTGTGGCAAGCGGGGGCCACTCCTCATCGTGGTGCGTGGGCCTCACTATCACGGCCTCTTGTTGGGGAGCACAGGCTCCAGACACGCAGGCTCAGTACGTGGCTCACGGGCCTAGTTGCTCCGTGGCATGTGGGATCTTCCCAGACCAGGGCTCAAACCCGTGTCCCCTGCATTAGCAGGCAGATTCTCAACCACTGCGCCACCAGGGAAGCCCCCAGCTCTTCTTGTAGCTCTTTGCTTTCCCACATAATATTTGTAAACATCTCATCAATTTCCAAGGGAAAAAATGCTGATGTTTTTATTGGGGTTTGATTGAGCCTATAGATCATTTTGAGGATTACTGATATCTTTGTAATATTGAATCTTCAAGCCATGAATATCACTATTTTTAAGAACTTCTCTTGGAGAAAAATAAAAGTGGATCCCATGTAATAAAATGTACATAAATAGACTCCAAAATATTTAAAGGACCTACATGTGAAAGATAAGTCTAGAAAGTTAATTTTTAAAAGGTAGAAATATATTTTTTCACCTGAGGAGTTTCAGAAGCACAGATATTAAGAAATTATTGGTTTATTATCTTATAATTAAAGATTTCTATTCCATGAAGAACACAATAGAAAAATTTTAGAAACACGTGCCCAATTAGGAAAGGATACTTGTAATTGGTAAAACTGAAAAGGTATTAATAATCAGAATATGTAATAGAAATGAGGAAGAAAAAGATAGCATCCACATTAGAAAATGGGGCAAAAGTTTTAAGTAGACACTTATAGATGAAGCTACCAAGCATTTGAAAAAAAGATCAAACTTATTAGAAATCAGAGAAATTTAACTAAAACAAGATACTACTATACATTTAATACACTAGCAAAACGGTGATGAGTCGTCCAAATGAAGGTAAGTGGTTGCACAAAAACCTGACGTGCAACTCTTTGGTAATCTGGACTGGTGTAGCCGTTCAGGAAGTCAATCTGGCTATATTATTAAAGTATACATATTTGCTATGAAATAATTTCACTCGGGTATGTATTCCAAAGAAATTCTCAGATACGTCTATAAACAAATGTAAGAAGATGTTTATTTTATTATCATTGGCATGGCAGTTGGAAGAGTACAGGTAAAATGTGGGTGCAGAAAATGGAACTCTATGAAACAAATTAGATAGAGGGGTGAATGTTTTTTTTGTTTGTTTGTTTTTCTGCGGTACGTGGGCCTCTCGCTGTTGTGGCCTCTCCCGCTGCGGAGCACAGGCTCCGGACGTGCAGGCTCAGCAGCCATGGCTCACGGGCCCAGCCGCTCCACGGCATGTGGGATTTTCCCAGACTGGGGCATGAACCCGCGTCCCCTGCATCGGCAGGCAGACTCTCAACCACTGTGCCACCAGGGAAGCCTGGATGGGTGAATCTTAAAAATATACTCCTGAATGAAGGAAATAAACACCAGAATGAATTTTATGACACAATATTATTTATATGAATTGAAAATATACACAAGTGCACATTTTGCACAAGAACACACCCAAAAGAAAACACATCAAACAAATTAGAATGGTAGCTTACGGGGTAGAGAAGGGAGTGGAGGGTGCCATAGGGAACAGGAGGTGAATAAATAAAACTTAATCATGTTACCGTATTTCATCATGCTATATCCAAGATTTCACTTTCCTTGTAGTGGAAAGAAATCCTGTGTGCTATGTTGGCTTAAGTCAGGAATAGTTCTTGGAGGATATTTTCCTGAAAGAATTTGGAACACATTTTTGAAAAAATCTTTGTTTATACTATGGATGATCTTTTTTTGTTTGTTTTGTTTCTTTAATTTCTGTTTTGTGGGTGTGTGTGGGATCTACTTTATTTTTGTATTTCATTCATCTGATCTTATATTTTTCCATCTGCCTTCTTCAGTTTTATTATTCATTTATTAATTTCCTGAAATGGATGTTTTCTGAATCAATTTTCAACTTCCTTTCTACTTTATTTGTTTTGTTTTGTTTTGTTTTTGTTTTCCTTGCTGTACGCGGGCCTCTCACTGTTGTGGCCTCTCCCGTTGCGGAGCACAGGCTCCGGACGCCCAGGCTCAGCGGCCATGGCTCACGGGCCCAGCCGCTCCGTGGTGTGTGGGATCTTCCCGGACCAGGGCACGAACCCATGTCCCCTGCATCGGCAGGCAGACTCTCAACCACTGCGCCACCAGGGAAGCCCCCCTTGCTACTTTAATATATGCTTTTAAGGCTCAACATTTCCCTCTATGTATGTGTTCCAATCTCCAGATCCAATTATGAATTTGAATGTTTTTCTTCATGGTTCTGTCAATGTTTGCTTTATAAAGTATCAGCTGAAGTTATTAGTTTCTGAGAATTTGAAACTTTTATGACTGTGAAGTGTCCCTCCGTATGTCAAGTAATGCTTTTTCCTTCCCCTTAAAGTTCACTTGGTCAAATAGCAATGTCACAGATTTTATAATTACAGAAATAACTTGAGACCTAGGATGTTGATGTCTGTCTCTAGAAAGGATTTTCCCTTGCTTCTGCACGGGTTGTAAGATGCTAACAAAACACGTTCACCTTTACACAATTTCAGGGAATGAGGTGTTTTGGCGTTTGGCTTCAGTCCCTGCCAAAGAAAGCCCAGTTTCCTTCTCCCCTTATTCCAATGGTGAAACTCTTTGGGGTTTACCAGGAAGCCTTCGTGGCTGTTAATGCTTTTACGTCGCTTAGCCTCTTGAAGACGTCCAAAATTCGACTGAGTTTGTACGCCTTTCAATGAACAGAATCTACACTCTGCTGAGGCCTACACAGTAGAACGGCAAGACGGCCTGAGACCTTCTCAGGGATTCCGGAAAGTGAAAACCAGAGTGAAAACATGTAGTCCAGAGCTCGTGCCGGTAGACACCCCCGCACCCACCCTTGCATTCTGGGACATGTAGTCCAGAGCTCGTAAACTCGTGTAGCCCCATATACTGCAGCTACAGTAACGCCTCGCTGTAAAGGTTTACCCGCGGAATTCTGGGAAATATGGTCCAGGAGTTCCGGGTTAGTCGCAGGCACTTCCGCCCCAGGAGGACACGTAGCAGCCATGTTCTGCCTGGTGACGGTGTTTCAGGTCCGCTCTTCACGACCCATTCAAGCTTCCCCTTTGCAGACCTTTCATTTGGGGAGAAAGAGGAGGAGCGGCTAAAAGCGGAGGTTTGAGGGCCTGGAGTGGTGATGTACGTCCCGCGGGCGGAGCTTCTTTGCGTTTGGTAACGTAGCCGGGATGGGGTGGGCTCAGGTCGTGCCTCCTGGGGTTTGAGGGTCTCCCCGGTTTTCTTCACCCCTAACCTGACCCCGTCCCCCACCTATGAGCTAGCCCTACCGCTTCATACGGCGTCACACTGGGTGAGTTGCTTAACTCCTCTGTGCCTCCGTTGCTGTTCGGTAAAAGGAGGGAAAAAGGAATGCCTTGTTAATATAGTGTTGTGAGGAGAAACGAGATAGCACAAGTAAAAGGTCTACAACTGCCTGATACATTGTTGGTATTAATACTACGCTAATTCGGGAGGCACCCATTTCGCAGCGGGATTCTGTGAGCCCAGGAAGCTGAATTGTCCTGGACTCCTGGCCTGTTTTGGAAGGAGAGGACTTCTAGCTGGTACGGGGGCGGAAGGGGGTGCGGTATGAATTAGTGGGGATGGAAACACAGCCCTGGTATTTCACAGTCTCCTTTCCTTCCCCAGCCCTGGCTTCTCAAAAAGCACTGCACGGAGGAAGAGGCAGCAGAGCCCCACGTGAGTAGGACTTGGCATTCTTCTACTTAAGATATTCCTATAAATTGTAGAACGTATGAGACATGGGTAAGGATGATAACTGAGCCTTGGTCACTAATTTCCATTCTAAAAGCTTTATGCAAATGAACACATTTCCATCAGGCGGTGGCTCTGAATTGGTACTGCTGTTTTCTCTACTTTAAGGCAGGGAACACAACCCTGTTGGCCCATCCTCACCCAGATGGTAGGAGGCAGAGCTGGGGTTGGGACCCAGGCAGTTTGAGTCCAGCAGCTGAGTTTGCTAATCCCTTTGGTATATTCTCTTTGAGCATAGGGTACTGGCTAGAATCATATCATGAAAGGAGGTTGGGACTTAATTGTGGGGACCTTGAGAGCAAGGTTTAGGCTATTTTATGAGTGTTTAAGATAGTTTTCTCAACTGGGTCATTTATTTTATTTCAAATAATATGTATATCATAGAAGTAGCATAATCATTATGGAAAAATGCAGATATATACATAAAGAACAATTTTAATTATCTGTAACTTTAGGATGTAAAGATAACAGTTGTTAATGTTTTAGTGCCTTTTTGTCTGGTTACTCTTTGTGTATGTTTCTGTGTAGTGGAGGCTGTTTTTTGTGGGACTGATGTTACACTGCAGTGCTACTCAAATTGTGTTCCACAAACCAGCGGCATTGGCATCACTTGGATAGAAATGCCCAGCCTTGAGCCCCATTCGAGACGTTCTGATTTATAATTTCTGCGTAGGGGGTCCAGGAGGCTGCATTCCAACAAGATCCCGCAGTAATTCACATGCACGTGAAAATTCGAGAAGCTCAAGAGAGGGTCTTTTCTGGAAACTGAGGCCGAGGAAATTGACCCTGCTGGATGTCACAGATAAAACTGAGCTGGCTTCACCAAAGGCCTACTTAGTCCAATGATTTTATTCCCCCACTAATTATTGTCAACTGTCAGGGCCCCTTTCAGAATCCTGAATTGAGCAGAAGACAGCTAGCAAGTGTAGAGTCAAAATGGAGGTCGTTAGAAGTTGTGAAGATATCTCTCTCCCAAGCTTTGGGGAGTGGAATCATTGCCATCTTTTGTACTAGATCGAACCCGGGCCCCCTGCATTGGGAATGTGGCGTCTTATCCACTGCACCACCAGGGAAGTCTCCCATTTATTTCTTAAACGTTCCTATATTTATAATGATATAATTACAATTCAGATTCCTGTCTTTTTTTCATTTGAATTAGGTATGGACTGTCAAACTATTTTTTATTGTTGTTGCAGAATCCTGGCTTTTATTAGTTCTCTTTACCTCTGTGCATAATTGTCAAAAGGGTACTTCCTGTTTAAAAAGAAACTTAACGTATTTTTATACCTTTTGTAAAAAGTTGTCCATGTCAATTTAAATATTATTGTTGCAGTCACAAAATCTTTAGGAAGACAAGCAGAGATTTTCAGAAGTCTATAAAGACTCTCACATAACAGGGCAACAACGTACGACCTCCACATGTCTGACAGTCTTCTGTTGGTAGAAATCACATCTCTAAGGATAATTTCTAACTAAAATATCATCTGCTTTACCGCAGTTGCTAAGAAATAAGAAACCCTGACAGTGGTGTTCTCAGAGCTTCCTACCTTATGACGATCTCACGAGGTGGATGCCCGTGTTCTCCCCTACTGGCAGAAGACAGAACTGAGGCGAAGAGATGTGAATAATTTGCCCAGGGTGACACTGCTAGTGAATGGCGTAGCCTGATCAGAGCCCATGCATATTGACTCCAAAACCTACTCTGACTTACATGGTCTCTGTTTACCCCATACCCAGAATAAGAATGACCCCTGTGGAAGCTGCAGGCACACTGTGAGGGGGCCACTGTGTATGGCTGGGCAGGTCATTCCTCACACAGCCACTGAGGGGGTTCACGGGGGCATCTGGTATCTGCGTGGGGCTCTGCTCATCAAGCATAATCAGCTGTAGCCACCCCGAGGACTGGGAGCCTTGGTAATTCACAATGAGCACCACGTGGGTTAGTGACTTCTTTTTCTTTAAACCAGTTTCCAGTTTGACTTCTTCTTTCCCTGTCTGTCTTGCTAGGACTCTGCACTGCCCCAGAAGGAGAGAGAAAATGAGCACATTCCAGGTGAGTAGAGCTTGCCTTTCTTGCTGTTAAAAACGCCATTTTTGTACTCAGGTTGGACACAGGTTTTCCTCTTTTTTTCTTTTTCTTTTTTTTTTTTTGATTGGAGTATAGTTGATTTACAATGTATTAATTTCAGGTGTACAGCAAAGTGATTCAGTTATACATATATATACATATATTTTCAGATTCTTTTCCCTTATAGGTTATTACGAAATATTGGGTATAGTTCCATATGGGTTTTCTCTTTCAAGGAGAGTCTAAGCATATGAGGACCTGAGTGTGCCATGTGTGCTTTTTTTAAAATTCCTGTTAAATTTAATTGGTTTCAGTTTTAATTTTTGTTTTATTTCATCATTTTTTTTATTTTACAAGTAAAAGAAAAATTAAGGGAAATGAAGGACATCTTCCAGTCTACTGCTTACCTGCTTACAAATTAGCTGCTTTTATATTTCTGTAATCTCTTCATCATATGTATTCATGGATGTGTATTCGTATTTATAACATAGATACAGTTTTAAATTGTTTTTTTTCATTTAATACTAGCTAACATTCACTTTTAATTGCTTTATCATGTTCCTGCAAACTTATGCACCTATTTTTTTTTTTTTTCTGGTATGCGGGCCTCTCACTGTTGTGGCCTCTCCCGTTGCGGGGCACAGGCTCCGGACGCGCAGGCTCAGCGGCCATGGCTCACGGGCCCAGCTGCTCCGCGGCATGTGGGATCTTCCCGGACCGGGGCACGAACCCGTGTCCCCTGCATCGGCAGGCGGACTCTCAACCACTGCGCCACCAGGGGAGCCCTGCACCTATTCTTTAAACTATTCTTTATGCACAGACATTTAGTTTAAAGACTTCTCCTGTTTTAGGAGCACTACAGTGACAGTGTTCCTGATTTAACCTTTTTCTCAAAATATCTGTTCTGAAGAATATTGCCCCTTTTTGCCCTTAACATAGTAGGTTTAGGTATTCAGAATTTAAGAGGTATGTTTTACATGTGGTGCCTTGGATGTTTTTTGGTAGAATATCCAAATACGGCAGAGCACAGCAGGATCAAACTGCTGCTTCACGCAGAAAAAATCATGTATTGTTGGAAGTTTTCTCACGACCAGAGTTAGATTCAGTCTTCCCCATGCTTGAGTCAGACCCTTTGTGTATTTTATTTACTGGTTTGTTTCTTTTTCCATCTTATATTTTTTTTCTAATCAGAGTAATGCATGACCTTAGTTTAAAAAGTCCAGTGGTACTTAAAGCACTTGTCACTGCATAGACAGCTCAGAACAATTGTATAAAGAGGTGCTTGGTTTCATCTTTGTTTTAAATATAAAGAATCGGGGTTGTGAAAAAAGGAGGAACCAACTCAGACTCACCCAGAAAACCAAGGGTCTGGAGTCAGAGTATTGCATTCAAGCGAAAGACAGAAACGGGGAAAGAGAGAGTTTTCATTCAGAGACCTGGCATGGCCTTTTGGTTAGTTTCCACATATAACACTCCTTCTCAGCTGGTTCCCACCTCAGTGAGAAAGCAGGTGCCATCAAATACTGCCAGGACTAAATTGGTAACTGTTTCTGGGGCACTTGGCAATAATAATTAAACAGTGAAAGCTTTTTAGTTCAGGATCCAGTGGTTAGAATTCTAGGGAGTTTACTTATGAGTTGTCTGAGAGCCCCAGGTAAACACACAAAGCTTTCTCTTTCATAGCTGCACGTCCAGTGAGGCTGAGGAAAGTCAGTGTGTGGCATTGGCAGGATGGAAGGAGGGGGTGCTGGGAAGTCTGCACACCTCACAGGAGCCGGAGCAACTTCCCATCCTCCTCGTCTCCTCGGGGCTGCCCCTCTTCCACTGGCCACTGGGTATAAGATTGAGGTGGTGTTGTTTGTCGTAGGAGGCGGTGACCTTCAAGGACGTGGCCGTGGCCTTCACAGAGGAGGAGCTGGGGCTGCTGGACTCGGCCCAGAGGAAGCTGTACCAGGATGTGATGGTGGAACACTTCGGGAACCTGGTCTCAGTGGGTGAGGACAGCCTTTCTCTGCGAGTGTCTTTGTGACCTTGGTGTTTCAAGGCTTTGGGCCTCTTGAGGTGGTTCCCTGAGTTTGGGGACCAGACTTTTGCAATTCCTGTGGGACACGAGAGGATGTCTCTGGTCTTTCCAAACAGTGTGTTTCAGGTCCTTTTCAATTATTTTGTAAAAGAACTGTAAATCGGCAGTATCTTGCTGTACCTTGTGTATTCTTCTTCAGATTTCCCTCCCTGCCATTAGTGGATCATAAAGCCAATTTATTGAGCCCTACGTGTGACTTTTTAATGAAATAAAATAGTATAGAAAATATCAGAGTTTCTTAGGAAGAGTACAACACATTGCAGCAGAAACTCTGGGCGATGGCATGAGTGGTGTGAGAGCCAGTGGGAACAGATTTCATGAAAAGAGACATTGGTTAGATATAGGTCATTCAAGCTTCGTTTTAGTAATGTATACTTTTCTACCTGTGTATCTAGGTTGTGAAATAAATGCTGTTTCTTCAGTGGGTCGTGATACAAAGTTTGAAAAACACAGCTTTCAATACCTTGACTATGCAGTTGGAACTCAAATTTCTAGTAAACTTTCGCTCTAGCCCGTTCATGTTAACTTGTGACTTTCATGTTCTCATTCTTCAAACGAGATACAAAACATACAGAAAGAGAAGAGAGGCTTTGGTTGATGAATTCAGCAACCCAGATAGAAATTTAGGTGAGAACCAAGCAGCCGTGAGTTCCTGTGGTTAGCTCTCTATCTGTTTTGCTTCTCACCAGCCCTGTGCTGTCCATCACCTGGTCCCAGTTGGAAATCTCTTTCCAGGATTATTGCATAGTCTTTGTACTGGTCACCTGTTGCCACCCTTCTCCTCCCACAGTTTGTTCTTTAGGTGGCAAAGTGATCTTTTGTAACTTTAAGTCAGGTTATGTTCTTGTTTCAAAATTCTCTTGTGGCTTCTTTTACTTAGAATAAAAACCACTTAAAGTGGCTTCTAGAGCCTTCTGTGGGCTGCTGTTCGTTCTCCACCACCTCCCTGAATACACCACCTCTCCTCCCTCTTACCCTATCTTTTCCAGACCTGCAAAGGATGCTTCTGCCACAGAGCCTTTTCCTGGTCCTTCTCTCTGCCTGGAATACTCTTTCACCTGTAATCTTTTAGGCCTCTACTTCTTTCAGTCAGTCACCTTAAAGATGAGGAGGTGGCTGTCCTCTGACCACCCTATGGAAAATACAGTCCTCTCTTTCTTACTCTCTCTGCCCTGCCTTGTTTTGTCTCTAAGCGTTTCACTCATGTACATTTTGTTCACCTGTTTCTCACCTCTCTTTCTTCCACTGGAGGGTAATCCAGGAGTGCAGGAGGAATTCGGTCTGTTATATGTTTATTGCTCACTAGCCTCAGTGCTTAGCATAGTCTTGGTACATGACAGGAACTCTTAAATATTTCTTGAATAAACGAATGAGTTAATGGATAGGGAAATTAGCCTTCCATGAAAATAGCTAGTAGGCGGTGAACAAATCCGAGTGAATAAGGGATATTGCTAAATGTTTTTTTGTCTTCAAATGAATTCCTAGCCTAATTCTAACTTCTCAGGTGCCCATGATGTGTGTATGTGTGTGTTTGCCTTTCTGTACAAGTTGGCCCTCATCAACTTGCACAAAAAATATGTACAGAACCTGTAATTATAACCAAACTGAGTAAAATGCTTTCCCTGTGACTTTCCTTGAGCTCTCAGTAGCAGAGCAAATTCATTTGGGGAGGAAATACTGTTTTGAATGAGGATTCTTATGTCTACTTCTTAGGTAACCCTCCCATAGAAGGAAAGAAATTTCTATTTCCTTATCCCTTATACCAGGGGAGAACAGGTCTCAGAAAACAGCCAGCTGGTGAGTTAGCCTTTCCCTTAAAAGATTTGCCCCGCTGCGTCCCATTTGCCTCCTCCAAAGCCCACCTCACTAATAAGAAATCGATCTTTGTTAGCTGTACAAACATTTTGTGTGTGTGTGTGTGTGTGCATTTGTATGTATCTTGTAGAAGGCATTTTAGATAATGTCACCTTGAGTGCTTTGATCATTCTTTAATAGTTTCTAGTCTGTTTCTTCTCAATACTTATCACAGGCTATGGAATTTATTCCCAGCTCACTCATAAAGCCCATTCTTCACTTTGGAACTCATTCTTGTTAAAGACCAATGTATCTGTGTCCAAAAATTTTCCATGCTGTTTTTAAAGAGACAGCATTCTTCCCTAGCCTCTACATTTTGACTCCTGCTTGGCAGGGGGAGTGGAGGAACATATTAGGCAGCACAAATGCCTGAGAAGGATCCAGTGCATAGGTCTTCATGCTTTTTTTTAACCCCACTGATTCTTAGACCCTTTTTTAAAATTAATTAATTGTTGGTTGCATTGGGTCTTGGTTGCTGCATATGGGCTTTTCTCTCGTTGTGGTGAGTGGGAGCAGCTCTTCGTTGTGGTGCGCAGGCTTCTCATTGCAGTGGCTTCTCTTGTTTCAGAGCACGGTCTCTAGGAACGCGGGCTTCAGTAGTTGTGGCACGTGGGCTCAGTAGTTGTGGCTCACGGGCTTAGTTGCTCTGCGGCATGTGGGATCTTCCCGGACCAGGGCTCGAACCTGTGTCCCCTGCACTGGCAGGCAGATTATTAACCACTGTGCCACCGGGGCAGTCCCGGTTTTTAGCCCCTTTCATATCCTCCTCAGCACTAACCCCCTTGGTGTGCTGCCGCCTCGGGTGCAGCCTTTCAACTTAAGCCAAACTGTACTTTCCAGTCCTTTTCCTGTATCTGATACCTGACTTGTAAAAGCTGTTTCGCTTCTCTGACTTGGTTCAAACTTAACCTGGGATTCAGAATTGTAGAGAATCCTAGAAATCAAACTGAGTTCACCTGTGCATGCATTTCTTGAGCCCTGACTAACTGCTAGGCACTGTTAAAGCTGTGAGCACAGCAAAATGCTTGTCTTTATTGATACTGTGTTATGGTAGGAATGACATGTAATTTTTAAAAGATGATTTAAATAGTATGTCCGAGTAGTCATTTGGTTTTAAATGGGTTTCATTAATGCTAAGTATTTGGGAGTTTAACAGACCATCTCTTGGTTTCTGTTAGTATATAAACCAGAGAACTTCATTTGTCGTGCGAAAGATAAGCTGAACCATCCTGAGGTTCATTAAAGTCTCATACTGTGTCTTAAGTGTAAAATCTTGAATCTTTGAACAAAGCTTTCACGTGTCCACATCTCTGAATTCTCTGTCCCTCTAGAAGAAAACAATCAAAGTGAGTTGAGGGCCGTTCAAGACAGAGGATCACGTGAAGAGCTTTCCTGCTGGCAAATCTGGCAACAAATTGCAAATGACTTAACCAGATGCCAAGACTCCATGATAAATAGTTGTCAGTTCCACAAACAAGGTGATTCCCCCTGCCAGATTGGGGCAGGACTCTATTCAAATTTCTGAAGATGAGAACCGTATATTAAATGATAAAGCAGGTGATCCCAGTAGTCCTGGAAATCCAAGGTTTGCAACTTTGAGAGCCCAGGATTCTTGGAGGAAATCTTCATTGGCTGAGTCACAGAATTATCAGAATAGACACCAGCAAATTTCCATGAAAAATAAACTGTGTCAGTGTAAAGAGGATGTTGACACCATCAGTTGGATTTCACATCACCTTGATGCTCATGGAGTACACAAGGGTCAAAAACCTTACGGCTACAGTGATTATAGAAAAGATAGCACGAGGGTTTCAACACTGGATCAGAATACTATGATTCACACGGGACAAAAACTTTACCAGTGTAATGAATGTAAAGAAACCTTCACCGATCTCTCCACCTTTGATCTTCACCAGCAATTACACTCAAAAGAGAAGTCTCATACGTGCAGTGAGTGTGGAAAAGGCTTCCGTTACAGCTCGGTTCTTCATATTCATCAGAGAGTTCACGTGGGAGGAGAACACAGTGAGTGTGATGAGTGTGGCAAGGAGTTCAGTCAGAACTCCCAGCTGCAGACTCCTCAGAAAGTCCACACTGTAGAGAAACCATTCAAATGTGGGGAATGTGGGAAAGGCTTCAGTCGTAGGTCAGCACTTAACTATTCATTGTAAAGTCCACACGGGAGAGAAACCTTATAATTGTGAGGAGTGTGGGAGGGCCTTCAGTCAGGCCTCTCACCTTCAGGACCATCAGAGAGTCCACACTGGGGAGAAAGCATTCAAATGTGACACATGTGATAAGAGCTTCAGTCGGAATTCACACCTTCAGTCCCATCAGAGAGTCCATACGGGAGAGAAACCGTACAAATGTGAGGAGTGTGGGAAGGGCTTCATTTGTAGCTCAAATCTATACATTCATCAGAGGGTCCACACAGGAGAAAAACCCTACAAATGTGAGGAATGTGGGAAAGGCTTTAGTCGGCCTTCAGGTCTTTAGGCCCATCAGGGAGTCCACACTGGAGAGAAATCATACATACGTAATGTGTGTGGTAAAGGCTTTACTCTGAATTCAAACCTTCAGGCACATCAAAGAGTCCATACAGGAGAGAAACCATACAAATGTAAGGAGTGTGGGAAGAGCTTCAGGAGGAACTCCCATTATCAAGTTCATCTGGTTGTCCACACAGGGGAGAAGCCCTATAAATGTGAGGTATGTGGGAAGGGCTTCCGTCAGAGTTCATATCTTCAAATCCATCAGAAGGCCCACAGTGTAGAGAAACCTTACAAGTGTGAGGAGTGTGGGCAGGGCTTCAATCAGAGTTCACGACTTCAGATCCACCAGCTGATCCATACCGGTGAGAAACCATACAAATGTGAAGAGTGTGGGAAGGGATTCAGTCGTAGAGCAGATCTTAAAATTCATTGCAGAATCCACACCGGAGAGAAACCGTATAATTGTGAGGAGTGTGGGAAAGTCTTCAGGCAGGCCTCAAATCTTCTGGCCCATGAGAGAGTCCACAGCAGAGAAAAACCATTCAAATGTGAAGAGTGTGGGAAGAGCTTTGGTCGGAGTTCACACCTTCAAGCCCATCAAAAAGTCCACACTGGAGAAAAGCCATACAAATGTGAGGAGTGTGGGAAGGGCTTCAAGTGGAGCCTGAACCTCGACATGCATCAGAGGGTCCACACAGGAGAGAAACCATATAAGTGTGGGGAGTGTGGGAAGCACTTCATTCAGGCCTCAAGTCTTCAGCTTCATCAAAGCGTCCACACTGGAGAGAAGCCATACAGATGTGACAGATGCATTAAGGTCTTCAGTCGGCCTTCACAGCTACAGTCTCATCAAAGAGTGCACACAGGGGAGAAGCCTTACAAGTGTGAGACCTGTGGTAAGAGCTTCAGTTGGCGCTCCAATCTTATAAGTCATCACAAAATGCATACTGGGGACACATTTTTTGAAAGCAGCGAGAGTGGTAAGAACATCAAGGAACTGTCAGAGGATAGAAGTTCTACAAAATGTTGTTTTCAAAAAACTCACGTGCAACGTGAATTCTTGCAAGCGTCAGGTCTCATAGGAGAGAAAGTATTTTAACTTAGTTGGTGTTGAAGCAGTAGCTAAACAGATCCTAGTGTTCAGCAGAGCACACAGCAGAGATCCCTTCTGAGTGGTGCAGTAAGGGCTGCATTCAGAACTTTGACATTTATCAGATGTCACTTAGGAGATAGCACTTAGAAAGGAAAAGAGTTTGGTCTGGGCTTTAACAAAAGTGTAAGGATGAGCTAGTCAAAATTGATGTCCGTGAGAATGTGCGCTCCATGAGGGCAGGGACTTGGCTGCTGAATGTACACAACCTTATCATTGACTAGTGCTTTTAGGTGTGCTCAGTACTTGTGTTTTAAATAAACCAAAAGGGGGAAATGTATAATATATGAAAGTTGTATCCAGATGGGGAAACCTGCAAAATAAAATTAATTCAGGACATGAACTTTTGTTGAAATACTGAAAACCACTGCAGAAAACCAATCTGCAATATATATTTTTTTAATTTATTTTTGGCTGCCTTGGGTCTTTATTGCTGCACGCAGGCTTTCTCTAGTTGCAGTGAGTGGGGGCTACTTTTCATTGCAGTGTGTGGGCTTCTCATTGCAGTGGCTTCTCTTTGTGGAGCACGGGCTCTAGGTGTGCAGGCTTCAGTAGTTGTGGCACGCGGCTGAGCTGCTGTGCAGCATGTGGGATCTTCCTGGACCAGGGCTCAAACCCGTGTCCCCTGCATTGGCAGGCAGATTCTTAACCACTACGCCACCAGGGAAGGGAAGCCCCCCAATCTTCAATATTAATATGCTATTAGCCTATCGCAACTGGCTCCTTGCCTCCCGCAGCCTCTGTTCTCAAGTTGGGTGGTCATTTGAGACCCCGTCTAGTTTTCCAAGGACTGTGTTCAGTAGAAATTGAACTACCTTGTGATTTTTTTTTTCTGATGGTACAGAGTGAAAAAACATGATTAACTTTGCAACAACAGTAACTGCATAGTATACAATTGATTTTTTGTCTGTCAATATTAAGGCAGGGTTTACTGTAACACTTTGAAAGTGTCACAAAAATTGTTTGTCCCTAGAAAAAAAAATTTTTAGTTGACCTTGAACTTACTGATTTCTAATTCTCTGCATTTTCATCCAGACTTTGGAATGTTTGCCTTCTAATTATTGTAGCATTTCTTCTAAAGTTCTCAGGTAGGGGCTATGCCATATTCTTCCCCCACATCCATGAGGCAAATACCCAGAAAACTTGTAGGAATCTGATAAAATTATCCAGTGTATTATTGAGACAAGAGTGACATTTATGTGCTTTTCCCTATTGGTTGCAGTAAAGCATGGTTTCAGGAAAGGAGTATATATATCAGAATATATTAGATCTCTTTGATTTAGAAATCATATAATTGGAAGTTATTGATTGTGAGATTAAAATACCAAAAAGATGAACACCACATCAATGATGTCATTAATTTTTTAATGGAAATTAGTGTACAGCTGTAAGAATTTGAGTTTTGATAGATTCCTATATTAATCTGAAGCCGGTGAAATGATGACAGGGACTTCCCTGGTGGTGCAGTGGCTAAGAATTCGCCTGCCAATGCAGGGGACACGGGTTCGAGCCCTGGTCCAGGAAGATCCCACATGCTGTGGAGCAACTAAGCCCGTGTGCCACAACTACTGAGGCTGTGTGCCACAACAACTGAAGCCTATGTGCTTAGAGCCTGTGCTCCGCAACAAGAGAAGCCACTGCAATGAGAAGCCCGCGCACCGCAACGAAGAGTAGCCCACACTCACTGCAACTAGAGAAAGCCCGCACGCAGCAACGAAGACCCAATGCAGCCCAAAATAAATAAATTAAATAAAAAGTTTATTTTAAAAATTTATGACATATCATAATCGCAGGAGATACACAATATGGGCTTTGAGAGGTCACAGATTGTAGCCTTCATAGTATAATCAACCATAAATCTTTGTTAGTGTTTGTGTATGTGTGCATGTGCACACATGTATGTGTACATGCATAAGATCATGTGTAAAGGGATACTCTTCCAGAGTGGTTTTCCTAGGCAAGGAGCATTTTGTGATATTTTTCCATTTTATAACTTCATGTTATATTTTTTTCATTGAATAGTGGGTATTGCCAAAGCAGGAAATTATTTTAATAGAATTTGAAAAAGTATTAAATAATTATCCCTTGCAGTTAAGACCTCATATGATTGTTCTATATTGTCATAAGGCATATAAGATCAAAATTATGGTATGAACTCTGGAAGCCAATTTCAAAAACAAAACAGTTCTCAGATTATTTTGCATACACAGAAAAATTCATGAGTTTCAACAGTTGAAGCTTTATTATTTATGCTGTGCTTTAACTACAGATCCATAATAGGGAGAGGGAAAATCCTGGAGCTAGAAACAAAAGTGGATATACCTACATTGTGGAGGTTTAAAAAAAAAGTTTCTCTTGTTGAAAAGATGCACATGAGGAGAGAACTGAGCATAATAGCAGAGGACCCTCTGGATGTGGAACCAGTAAGGACAAAGCAGGTTTGGATGGCATTCCATACGCAGACCAATGGTGGTATTTTTAATATAGTTGGTTAAAGGGCTTTATTTAGCAAGTTACAGTTGACCCTTGAACAATATGGGTTTGAACTGGGCAGGTCCACTTATATGCAGGGTTTTTTTTTTAATAGTAATTACTACAGTACTACATGATCTGTGGTTGGTTGAACCCATGGTTGCAGAATTGCAGATACAGAGGAACCACGGATATGGAAGTCTGACCATAAGTTATTTATACAGATCTGTCTACCCATCCATCCATCCGTCCACCCATCTGTAGAGATAGAGAGGGAGTGAGTGCACGTGCTAGGTATTTACAGAAGTAGATATGGAAGTGCGAGGATATACAAACACACACATGTGTATGTCATGTATATAAGCATGTATATCCACGTTTCTATTTCAGGGCTGGAGCAAGGAAAGTGTAGAATGATCCTGGAGAAAATTTACTGTGCCAGAAAGTAGGAAAGAGTGGTGGGACGTGTAAGAAGATCCAGCTTGAAGAGACTCACACTGGGTAAATCTGAGCAATTTGACCCTAAAATAAATAATTATCATACAGAATATGAATAAAAAAAGAGGAAGGGAGGGAAGGAAGGGCTCTCATAATAGAATGCCAAACCATAAACATATAGAAGGAATGACGTAATGTAAAAATCATTATTTACAACCATCATAGTAATGATAGGTTCTGGCAAGAGTAATCAATGAATTATAAAACTACTGGTTGAAAGTTTACAAGGAGCAGGATGCTACAAAACCCCAAATATCTCTCCACAAAGTATTGATCACAACAAGAAATACAGTAGGTATAAATTTGGTGAACACTACCTTAGCCAAGAGGTGAACATTATCAATAACAGAACAAACGAACATTTTAGATCTCTGGGGTATGATATACTGAGAAGGACGCAACGTTGCTTCAGGATTATTTCTGACAGAAATAAACAACCAGATCTTATCACAAGGAAGCATCCACATTGAGAGTCTCCTGTTTCACAGTTATGACCACAGGGAGCATAACTGGCCAAAGGTCCCAGCTGCTGCTCTTAAATCCATCACCACGTTTGCCTGGAGGCCGGCCTTGCCCCTGATTGCTCCTAGTCAGCACAGCAGGGATCCTAAGGCAGGCCATTTCTTGGAGACCAGGATTCCTCTGTCCAGTGACCTTTTTTCAAGGACTCTGACAGCCTTGAAGGATTTTACGTAGATGACAAGGCAGTCTCGGATGATTTACCAAATCTTTCTTCCAAATCTTCACTCAGGGTCAGACTTGCACTATGCGCTGATAGTTCTGCCAGCCTTCCAGAGCTCCCTGCCATTTTCTCTCCGATGTTTCCCCTAATGAAATATTTGTTCATTAAAGTCTTTCTCAGCACTTTGCCGTCTAGTTCTTGGAGGACCAGGACAAGCCCCAAACCCTAGAAGCATCCCTTTTTGGCTCTTTCTAGTAACCTTCCTTTCCATATGGTAGCCACTAATTTGTAATGGTGTAGATTCACTTAGCCTATTTTGTACTTGATATAAATGGAGTCATGTAATAGGTGCTATTTTGTGTTGGCTTCATTTGCTCCACAGTA
This sequence comes from Mesoplodon mirus, assembly GCF_964341445.2. Classification (NCBI taxonomy): domain Eukaryota; kingdom Metazoa; phylum Chordata; class Mammalia; order Artiodactyla; family Ziphiidae; genus Mesoplodon; species Mesoplodon mirus. The sequence goes on along the minus strand of NW_028294487.1, from coordinate 3,559 downwards.
TATCCATGACATTTATCCATATTGATGGGAGTGGATACCGTTGATTCATTTTCATTGGTGGATATTATTGCAGTGTGTAAACATATCAAAATCTATTTATTAATCCCATTATTGGTGGGTATTGGGTACTTCCCCATTCTTGGCTATCACAGTTAGTGGTGATGTGAGCAATCTAGAATGTGCCTTGTGCACTTGTTTGAGGGATATTTCTATGGGTGGAACCAAAGGGTTATAGGGTATATGTTCAACTTTGGTAGATACAGTTGACCCTTGAAGAATGCATGGGCATGAGGGATGCATCTGAGTCTTTTATTCCATAGATGTTTTTAAAATCTCTCTCACTTTTGGCCCAAGAGTGCTGCGTTTGGGTTTACGGTGTTTCTTAACTTTGAAATAGTCCAATTTTTCAATTTTTTCTTTCACAGTTGGTGATTTTTTTGGTCTTAAGAAATTCTTCCTACTCCAAGGCAAAAAGGCTGTTATCTTACGTTTCTTTCCTAAAGCATCATTGTTTACTTTTCAAATTTAAGTCTGCAGATCTTCTGGAATTTATATTTTTATATCCTATGCAGTAATGATTAATATTTTTCCCATATGGATATCCAGCTGACTGAGAACCAATAGTTGACCCTTGGACAACATGGGTTTAAACTACACAAGTGCACTTATACGAGGATTTTTTTGAATAGTAAATACTGCACTACTACACGATCCAAGGTTGGTTCAATCCTCAGATGCAGAATTGCCGATTATGGAGAAACCATGTACGTACAGAGGACTGGCTATAAGTTATACTTGGATTTTCAACTTAGCAGAGGGTTGGCACCCCTAACCCCCTTGAACCCTAGTTCAAGGATCAACTGTATTAACAAGAGTTCTTCCCCCTCTCTGCTGCAGTGTTTTCTTTTCTTTCTTTTTTCTTTTGGCCGTGCTGCGTGGCTTGCAGGATCTCAGTTCCCTGACCAGGGATTGAACCAGGGTCACCACAGTGAAAGCGCCAAATCCTTACCACTAGACCACCAGGGAGCTCCCTGCAGTGTTTTCTTTTTACACGTTGTTATAATGTCTGTTTCAACATGGATTTTGATGTCTATTATCTTGTCTATCCTTGAGCAAACACCAGACTATCTTATATTGTAGATTTATAGTAAGGTTTAATGTGACTAATATCTTTCTTTTCATTCTTCTTTCAGATTGTCCCAGCTCTTCTTTTATTTTTTATTTTTATGTTTTTTTAGATGTTGGGGGTAGGAGTTTATTTACTTATTTTTGCTGTGTTGGGTCTTCGTTTCTGTGCGAGGGCTTTCTTTAGTTGTGGCAAGCGGGGGCCACTCCTCATCGTGGTGCGTGGGCCTCACTATCACGGCCTCTTGTTGGGGAGCACAGGCTCCAGACACGCAGGCTCAGTACGTGGCTCACGGGCCTAGTTGCTCCGTGGCATGTGGGATCTTCCCAGACCAGGGCTCAAACCCGTGTCCCCTGCATTAGCAGGCAGATTCTCAACCACTGCGCCACCAGGGAAGCCCCCAGCTCTTCTTGTAGCTCTTTGCTTTCCCACATAATATTTGTAAACATCTCATCAATTTCCAAGGGAAAAAATGCTGATGTTTTTATTGGGGTTTGATTGAGCCTATAGATCATTTTGAGGATTACTGATATCTTTGTAATATTGAATCTTCAAGCCATGAATATCACTATTTTTAAGAACTTCTCTTGGAGAAAAATAAAAGTGGATCCCATGTAATAAAATGTACATAAATAGACTCCAAAATATTTAAAGGACCTACATGTGAAAGATAAGTCTAGAAAGTTAATTTTTAAAAGGTAGAAATATATTTTTTCACCTGAGGAGTTTCAGAAGCACAGATATTAAGAAATTATTGGTTTATTATCTTATAATTAAAGATTTCTATTCCATGAAGAACACAATAGAAAAATTTTAGAAACACGTGCCCAATTAGGAAAGGATACTTGTAATTGGTAAAACTGAAAAGGTATTAATAATCAGAATATGTAATAGAAATGAGGAAGAAAAAGATAGCATCCACATTAGAAAATGGGGCAAAAGTTTTAAGTAGACACTTATAGATGAAGCTACCAAGCATTTGAAAAAAAGATCAAACTTATTAGAAATCAGAGAAATTTAACTAAAACAAGATACTACTATACATTTAATACACTAGCAAAACGGTGATGAGTCGTCCAAATGAAGGTAAGTGGTTGCACAAAAACCTGACGTGCAACTCTTTGGTAATCTGGACTGGTGTAGCCGTTCAGGAAGTCAATCTGGCTATATTATTAAAGTATACATATTTGCTATGAAATAATTTCACTCGGGTATGTATTCCAAAGAAATTCTCAGATACGTCTATAAACAAATGTAAGAAGATGTTTATTTTATTATCATTGGCATGGCAGTTGGAAGAGTACAGGTAAAATGTGGGTGCAGAAAATGGAACTCTATGAAACAAATTAGATAGAGGGGTGAATGTTTTTTTTGTTTGTTTGTTTTTCTGCGGTACGTGGGCCTCTCGCTGTTGTGGCCTCTCCCGCTGCGGAGCACAGGCTCCGGACGTGCAGGCTCAGCAGCCATGGCTCACGGGCCCAGCCGCTCCACGGCATGTGGGATTTTCCCAGACTGGGGCATGAACCCGCGTCCCCTGCATCGGCAGGCAGACTCTCAACCACTGTGCCACCAGGGAAGCCTGGATGGGTGAATCTTAAAAATATACTCCTGAATGAAGGAAATAAACACCAGAATGAATTTTATGACACAATATTATTTATATGAATTGAAAATATACACAAGTGCACATTTTGCACAAGAACACACCCAAAAGAAAACACATCAAACAAATTAGAATGGTAGCTTACGGGGTAGAGAAGGGAGTGGAGGGTGCCATAGGGAACAGGAGGTGAATAAATAAAACTTAATCATGTTACCGTATTTCATCATGCTATATCCAAGATTTCACTTTCCTTGTAGTGGAAAGAAATCCTGTGTGCTATGTTGGCTTAAGTCAGGAATAGTTCTTGGAGGATATTTTCCTGAAAGAATTTGGAACACATTTTTGAAAAAATCTTTGTTTATACTATGGATGATCTTTTTTTGTTTGTTTTGTTTCTTTAATTTCTGTTTTGTGGGTGTGTGTGGGATCTACTTTATTTTTGTATTTCATTCATCTGATCTTATATTTTTCCATCTGCCTTCTTCAGTTTTATTATTCATTTATTAATTTCCTGAAATGGATGTTTTCTGAATCAATTTTCAACTTCCTTTCTACTTTATTTGTTTTGTTTTGTTTTGTTTTTGTTTTCCTTGCTGTACGCGGGCCTCTCACTGTTGTGGCCTCTCCCGTTGCGGAGCACAGGCTCCGGACGCCCAGGCTCAGCGGCCATGGCTCACGGGCCCAGCCGCTCCGTGGTGTGTGGGATCTTCCCGGACCAGGGCACGAACCCATGTCCCCTGCATCGGCAGGCGGACTCTCAACCACTGCGCCACCAGGGAAGCCCCCCTTGCTACTTTAATATATGCTTTTAAGGCTCAACATTTCCCTCT
>NW_028294488.1:0-64399 GCF_964341445.2 Mesoplodon mirus | reverse complement strand
GACCGTTGGGAAGTGATACTTCTTTGTTGTGCAGATTTGCATTGCCCGCTTGCTTGCTTGGCCAAAAAGGGCATATGCGTTTTCTCCTGAATATATTCAGGAGAAAACGCATACGCCCTTTTTGGCCAAGTGCATCATTGTCGAAGTTGTGCCCCTCTTCCTGTGCTTTACAGGCGATGCCAACGTACCTCTTGAAATCTGTTTCCTGCTATTCTGCCTCGCTTTCGAGTCCGCCTCGTTGCCTTCCCTCAACAGATTTTTGGACGATAGTTGTCCTTTATTACTCTGACAGTTTGTGAGTTGCTGTGCCCCTGAGCTCCATTTTTCAACTCGTTTTTTGTGAGCTGAACGCAAGTCCAAAATTTTGGTTCAGGACCTATACTGGTTCCCGGTGGGTGGCTGAGACTTTGGTTAATTCTTGTTCCTGCCGGGAAGTTAGAGTGACATGTGCCCATCCAAATGCCTAACAGCTACTCTCTCATTGGTTCTCCCTCTTCCCTTTCATCCTCTGCCAAATTGGCAACCTGTGCGAACCAGGAGGTTAAAGGGGCTGTCTCTCCAAGTTGGGAGATTGATAGTAAAGCAGTTGGAAAGTCAAACTGGAGCACCAGGAGAGGGACTATTCGTTGAGTTTTAGAAACCTTTCGTATTCACAATGTGTCCATTCTCTAAGTTTCCCGTACATATTATAGCTGTAGTAATATTCCCTTCAACCTGGAGAGTTGGGACCCATGGAATGGGTGCCATGCATTACAGCTTTAAAGGGTCTGCATTTGCTCACCCAGTGTCACCAATCCTCTCATTCCCAAGTGTCCAGCCTCATGCCACATCCAGCTGTCATTGTAGATAGGGTCATTCCAGGTTGCATCAGAGACCCTGAAGGAATTGTAAAGAATTTCCCTGTTTCTTTGTTTTGTTTTTGAAATTCCTTTTTAGAGTGGGTTTGAGCTGATTCTCGCTGCCATGTTTATGCCAGTCTAGACACACTTGATTCCCTTACGGAGACATATCAATACATAGGTTTTAAGATTCTTACTAGTCAGATCTATTCCTCTGCGGGAAATATGGGGTTTTGAGTCCCTTTCACTGAGGAAGGTGTAGGTCTTGTCTATTCCATAGTTGGTTTTTGGAACGGTACCTCTGCTTATATCAAACTCTGGTTGATGCATCACCCCACCTCTCCTTCCCCCTTAAGCAGGCATAAGAGTGTTTTCTAAATGTGAGACTCTGTTCTCTTTCCTAACTCAGTTCATGTGTAGCCATGTTTACAGGATCTTCCTAAGTGATATCTTATGATAAGTTTCTTTTTCTGTGTGACTTATTTCACTTAGAATCATCGTACCTGAATCCACTCATTTTGCTGCTACTGGTCTTATGACATTGATTTCATGGCTGAGGGATATTCCATCGTACGTAAGTTCCACAATTTTTTGAACCATTTTTATATTTCCTGGGAAATTTAAGGTGTACCCAAGTTGAGGTTCTTGTAAGCAGTGCAGCCCTAAATTTGGGGGTGGCTCTGTCTTATTGATTTTCAGTTTTCCCAAGGTATATTCCCTAGACTGGAAGTGCCCTTGGCTCTGTAGCTCTCTTTTTTACTTGTTTTAGGGAAATCAATGCACTCCTCCAGTGAGGCAGTTGGCAACTTACATCCCGCCCATCAGCATAACAAGGCTCCCTGTTCTCCAGGGCCTGTCTTGCCTTTCTGGTTTTTACACATTTTGTGGATGTCCCTTTGGACCGGTGGGAAGTGATACTTCTTTGTAGTGCAGATTTGCATTGCCCGCTTGCTTGCTTGGCCAAAAAGGGCGTATGCGTTTTCTCCTGAATATATTCAGGAGAAAACGCATACGCCCTTTTTGGCCAAGTGCATCATTGTCGAAGTTGTGCCCCTCTTCCTGTGCTTTACAGGAGATGCCAACGTACCTCTTGAAATCTGTTTCCTGCTATTCTGCCTCACTTTCGAGTCCGCCTCGTTGCCTTCCCTCAACAGATTTTTGGACGATAGTTGTCCTTTATTACTCTGACAGTTTGTGAGTTGCTGTGCCCCTGAGCTCCATTTTTCAACTCGATTTTTTTGTGAGCTGAACGCAAGTCCAAAATTTTGGTTCAGGACCTATACTGGTTCCCGGTGGGTGGCTGAGACTTTGGTTAATTCTTCTTCCTGCCGGGAAGTTAGAGTGACATGTGCCCATCCAAATGCCTAACAGCTACTCTCTCATTGGTTCTCCCTCTTCCCTTTCATCCTCTGCCAAATTGGCAACCTGTGCGAACCAGGAGGTTAAAGGGGCTGTCTCTCCAAGTTGGGAGATTGATAGTAAAGCAGTTGGAAAGTCAAACCGGAGCGCCAGGAGAGGGACTATTCGTTGAGTTTTAGAAATCTTTCGTATTCACAGACTGTCCATTCTCTAGGTTTCCCATACATATTATAGCTGTAGTAATATTCCCTTCAACCTGGAGAGTTGGGACCCATGGAATGGGTGCTATGCATTACTGCATTAAATGGTCTGCATTTGCTCACCCAGTCTCACCAATACTCTCAGTCCCAAGTGTCCAGCCTCATGCCACATCCAGCTGTCATTGTAGATAGGGTCATTCCAGGTTGCATCAGAGACCCTGAAGGAATTGTAAAGAATTTCCCTGTTTCTTTGTTTTGTTTTTGAAATTCCTTTTTAGAGTGGGTTTGAGCTGATTCTCGCTGCCATGTTTATGCCAGTCTAGACACACTTGATTCCGTTACGGAGACATATCAATACATAGGTTTTAAGATTCTTACTAGTCAGATCTATTCCTCTGCGGGAAATATGGGGTTTTGAGTCCCTTTCACTGAGGAAGGTGTAGGTCTTGTCTATTCCATAGTTGGTTTTTGGAACGGTACCTGTGCTTATATCAAACTCTGGTTTGATGCATCTCCCCACCTCTCCTTCCCCCTTAAGCAGGCATAAGAGTGTTTTCTAATTGTGAGACTCTGTTCTCTTGCCTAACTCAGTTCATGTGTAGCCATGTTTACAGGATCTTCCTAAGTGATATCTTATGATAAGTTTCTTTTTCTGTGTGACTTATTTCACTTAGAATCATCGTACCTGAATCCACTCATTTTGCTGCTACTGGTCTTATGACATTGATTTCATGGCTAAGGGATATTCCATTGTATGTAAGTTCCACAATTTTTTGAACCATTTTTATATTTCCTGGGATATTTCAGGTGTACCCAGGTTGAGGTTCTTGTAAGCAGTGCTGCCCTCAATTTGGGGGTGGCTCTGTCTTATGGATTTTCAGTTTCCCCAAGGTATATTCCCTAGACCGGAAGTGCCCTTGGCTCTGTAGCTCTGTTGTTTACTTGTTTTAGGGAACACAATGCACTCCTCCAGTGAGGCAGTTGGCAACTTACATCCCGCCCATCAGCATAACAAGGCTCCCTGTTCTCCAGGGCCTGTCTTGCCTTTCTGGTTTTTACACATTTTGTGGATGTCCCATTGGACCGGTGGGAAGTGATACTTCTTTGTTGTGCAGATTTGCATTGCCCGCTTGCTTGCTTGGCCAAAAAGGGCGTATGCGTTTTCTCCTGAATATATTCAGGAGAAAACGCATACGCCCTTTTTGGCCAAGTGCATCATTGTCGAAGTTGTGCCCCTCTTCCTGTGCTTTACAGGCGATGCCAACGTACCTCTTGAAATCTGTTTCCTGCTATTCTGCCTCGCTTTCGAGTCCACCTCGTTGCCTTCCCTCAACAGATTTTTGGACGATAGTTGTCGTTTTTTTCTCTGCCAGTTTGTGAATTGAATGTGCCCCTGAGCTCCATTTTTCTACTCGTTTTTTGTGAGCTGAACGCAAGTCCAAAATTTTGGTTCAGGACCTATACTGGTTCCTGGTGGGTGGCTGGGTCTTTGGTTAATTCTTCTTCCTGCCGGGAAATTAGAGTGACATGTGCCCATCCAAATGCCTAACAGCTACTCTCTCATTGGTTCTCCCTCTTCCCTTTCATCCTCTGCCAAATTGGCAACCTGTGCGAACCAGGAGGTTAAAGGGGCTGTCTCTCCAAGTTGGGAGATTGATAGTAAAGCAGTTGGAAAGTCAAACCGGAGCACCAGGAGAGGGACTATTCGTTGAGTTTTAGAAACCTTTCGTATTCACAGTGTGTCCATTCTCTAGGTTTCCCGTACATATTATAGCTGTAGTAATATTCCCTTCAACCTGGAGAGTTGGGACCCATGTAATGGGTGCTATGCATTACTGCATTAAAGGGTCTGCATTTGCTCACCCAGTCTCACCAATACTCTCAGTCCCAAGTGTCCAGCCTCATGCCACATCCAGCTGTCATTGTAGATAGGGTCATTCCAGGTTGCATCAGAGACCCTGAAGGAATTGTAAAGAATTTCCCTGTTTCTTTGTTTTGTTTTTGAAATTCCTTTTTAGAGTGGGTTTGAGCTGATTCTCGCTGCCATGTTTATGCCAGTCTAGACACACTTGATTCCCTTACGGAGACATATCAATACATAGGTTTTAAGATTCTTACTAGTCAGATCTATTCCTCTGCGGGAAATATGGGGTTTTGAGTCCCTTTCACTGAGGAAGGTGTAAGTCTTGTCTATTCCATAGTTGGTTTTTGGAACGGTACCTCTGCTTATATCAAACTCTGGTTGATGCATCACCCCACCTCTCCTTCCCCCTTAAGCAGGGATAAGAGTGTTTTCTAAATGTGAGACTCTGTTCTCTTTCCTAACTCAGTTCATGTGTAGCCATGTTTACAGGATCTTCCTAAGTGATATCTTATGATAAGTTTCTTTTTCTGTGTGACTTATTTCACTTAGAATCATCGTACCTGAATCCACTCATTTTGCTGCTACTGGTCTTATGACATTGATTTCATGGCTGAGGGATATTCCATCGTACGTAAGTACCACAATTTTTTGAACCATTTTTATATTTCCTGGGAAATTTAAGGTGTACCCAAGTTGAGGTTCTTGTAAGCAGTGCAGCCCTAAATTTGGGGGTGGCTCTGTCTTATTGATTTTCAGTTTTCCCAAGGTATATTCCCTAGACTGGAAGTGCCCTTGGCTCTGTAGCTCTGTTGTTTACTTGTTTTAGGGAACACAATGCACTCCTCCAGTGAGGCAGTTGGCAACTTACATCCCACCCATCAGCATAACAAGGCTCCCTGTTCTCCAGGGCCTGTCTTGCCTTTCTGGTTTTTACACATTTTGTGGATGTCCCTTTGGCCCGGTGGGAAGTGATACTTCTTTGTAGTGCAGATTTGCATTGCCCGCTTGCTTGCTTGGCCAAAAAGGGCGTATGCGTTTTCTCCTGAATATATTCAGGAGAAAACGCATACGCCCTTTTTGGCCAAGTGCATCATTGTCGAAGTTGTGCCCCTCTTCCTGTGCTTTACAGGCGATGCCAGCGTACCTCTTGAAATCTGTTTCCTGCTATTCTGCCTCGCTTTCGAGTCCGCCTCGTTGCCTTCCCTCAACAGATTTTTGGACGATAGTTGTCCTTTATTACTCTGCCAGTTTGTGAGTTGCTGTGCCCCTGAGCTCCATTTTTCTACTCGTTTTTTGTGAGCTGAACGCAAGTCCAAAATTTTGGTTCAGGACCTATACTGGTTCCCGGTGGGTGGCTGGGACTTTGGTTAATTCTTCTTCCTGCCGGGAAATTAGAGTGACATGTGCCCATCGAAATGCCTAACAGCTACTCTCTCATTGGTTCTCCCTCTTCCCTTTCATCCTCTGCCAAATTGGCAACCTGTGCGAACCAGGAGGTTAAAGGGGCTGTCTCTCCAAGTTGGGAGATTGATAGTAAAGCAGTTGGAAAGTCAAACCGGAGCACCAGGAGAGGGACTATTCGTTGAGTTTTAGAAACCTTTCGTATTCACAATGTGTCCATTCTCTAAGTTTCCCGTACATATTATAGCTGTAGTTATATTCCCTTCAACCTGGAGAGTTGGGACCCATAGAATGGGTGCCATGCATTACAGCTTTAAAGGGTCTGCATTTGCTCACCCAGTGTCACCAATCCTCTCATTCCCAAGTGTCCAGCCTCATGCCACATCCAGCTGTCATTGTAGATAGGGTCATTCCAGGTTGCATCAGAGACCCTGAAGGAATTGTAAAGAATTTCCCTGTTTCTTTGTTTTGTTTTAGAAATTCCTTTTTATAGTCGGTTTGAGCTGATTCTCGCTGCCAGGTTTATGCCAGTCTAGACACACTTGATTCCGTTACGGAGACATATCAATACATAGGTTTTAAGATTCTTACTAGTCAGATCTATTCCTCTGCGGGAAATATGGGGTTTTGAGTCCCTTTCACTGAGGAAGGTGTAGGTCTTGTCTATTCCATAGTTGGTTTTTGGAACGGTACCTGTGCTTATATCAAACTCTGGTTTGATGCATCACCCCACCTCTCCTTCCCCCTTAAGCAGGCATAAGAGTGTTTTCTAAATGTGAGACTCTGTTCTCTTGCCTAACTCAGTTCATGTGTAGCCATGTTTACAGGATCTTCCTAAGTGATATCTTATGATAAGTTTCTTTTTCTGTGTGACTTATTTCACTTAGAATCATCGTACCTGAATCCACTCATTTTGCTGCTACTGGTATTATGACATTGATTTCATGGCTAAGGGATATTCCATCGTATGTAAGTTCCACAATTTTTTGAACCATTTTTATATTTCCTGGGATATTTAAGGTGTACCCAAGTTGAGGTTCTTGTAAGCCGTGCAGCCCTATATTTGGGGGTGACTCTGTCTTATTGATTTTCAGTTTTCCCAAGGTAGATTCCCTAGACTGGAAGTGCCCTTGGCTCTGTAGCTCTGTTGTTTACTTGTTTTAGGGAACACAATGCACTCCTCCAGTGAGGCAGTTGGCAACTTACATCCCGCCCATCAGCATAACAAGGCTCCCTGTTCTCCAGGGCCTGTCTTGCCTTTCTGGTTTTTACACATTTTGTGGATGTCCCATTGGACCGGTGGGAAGTGATACTTCTTTGTTGTGCAGATTTGCATTGCCCGCTTGCTTGCTTGGCCAAAAAGGGCGTATGCGTTTTCTCCTGAATATATTCAGGAGAAAACGCATACGCCCTTTTTGGCCAAGTGCATCATTGTCGAAGTTGTGCCCCTCTTCCTGTGCTTTACAGGCGATGCCAACGTACCTCTTGAAATCTGTTTCCTGCTATTCTGCCTCGCTTTCGAGTCCGCCTCGTTGCCTTCCCTCAACAGATTTTTGGACGATAGTTCTCCTTTATTACTCTGCCAGTTTGTGAGTTGCTGTGCCCCTGAGCTCCATTTTTCAACTCGTTTTTTGTGAGCTGAACGCAAGTCCAAAATTTTGGTTCAGGACCTATACTGGTTCCCAGTGGGTGGCTGGGACTTTGGTTAATTCTTCTTCCTGCCGGGAAATTAGAGTGACATGTGCCCATCCAAATGCCTAACAGCTACTCTCTCATTGGTTCTCCCTCTTCCCTTTCATCCTCTGCCAAATTGGCAACCTGTGCGAACCAGGAGGTTAAAGGGGCTGTCTCTCCAAGTTGGGAGATTGATAGTAAAGCAGTTGGAAAGTCAAACCGGAGCACCAGGAGAGGGACTATTCGTTGAGTTTTAGAAACCTTTCGTATTCACAGTGTGTCCAGTCTCTAGGTTTCCCGTACATATTATAGCTGTAGTAATATTCCCTTCAACCTGGAGAGTTGGGACCCATGTATTGGGTGCTATGCATTACTGCATTAAAGGGTCTGCATTTGCTCACCCAGTCTCACCAATACTCTCAGTCCCAAGTGTCCAGCCTCATGCCACATCCAGCTGTCATTGTAGATAAGGTCATTCCAGGTTGCATCAGAGACCCTGAAGGAATTGTAAAGAATTTCCCTGTTTCTTTGTTTTGTTTTTGAAATTCCTTTTTAGAGTGGGTTTGAGCTGATTCTCGCTGCCATGTTTATGCCAGTCTAGACACACTTGATTCCCTTACGGAGACATATCAATACATAGGTTTTAAGATTCTTACTAGTCAGATCTATTCCTCTGCGGGAAATATGGGGTTTTGAGTCCCTTTCACTGAGGAAGGTGTAGGTCTTGTCTATTCCATAGTTGGTTTTTGGAACGGTACCTCTGCTTATATCAAACTCTGGTTGATGCATCACCCCACCTCTCCTTCCCCCTTAAGCAGGGATAAGAGTGTTTTCTAAATGTGAGACTCTGTTCTCTTTCCTAACTCAGTTCATGTGTAGCCATGTTTACAGGATCTTCCTAAGTGATATCTTATGATAAGTTTCTTTTTCTGTGTGACTTATTTCACTTAGAATCATCGTACCTGAATCCACTCATTTTGCTGCTACTGGTCTTATGACATTGATTTCATGGCTGAGGGATATTCCATCGTACGTAAGTTCCACAATGTTTGGAACCATTTTTATATTTCCTGGGATATTTCAGGTGTACCCAGGTTGAGGTTCTTGTAAGCAGTGCAGCCCTCAATTTGGGGGTGGCTCTGTCTTATGGATTTTCAGTTTCCCCAAGGTATATTCCCTAGACCGGAAGTGCCCTTGGCTCTGTAGCTCTGTTGTTTACTTGTTTTAGGGAACAGAATGCACTCGTCCAGTGAGGCAGTTGGCAACTTACATCCCGCCCATCAGCATAACAAGGCTCCCTGTTCTCCAGGGCCTGTCTTGCCTTTCTGGTTTTTACACATTTTGTGGATGTCCCATTGGACCGGTGGGAAGTGATACTTCTTTGTTGTGCAGATTTGCATTGCCCGCTTGCTTGCTTGGCCAAAAAGGGCGTATGCGTTTTCTCCTGAATATATTCAGGAGAAAACGCATACGCCCTTTTTGGCCAAGTGCATCATTGTCGAAGTTGTGCCCCTCTTCCTGTGCTTTACAGGCGATGCCAACGTACCTCTTGAAATCTGTTTCCTGCTATTCTGCCTCGCTTTCGAGTCCGCCTCGTTGCCTTCCCTCAACAGATTTTTGGACGATAGTTGTCGTTTTATTCTCTGCCAGTTTGTGAATTGAATGTGCCCCTGAGCTCCATTTTTCTACTCGTTTTTTGTGAGCTGAACGCAAGTCCAAAATTTTGGTTCAGGACCTATACTGGTTCCCGGTGGGTGGCTGGGTCTTTGGTTAATTCTTCTTCCTGCCGGGAAATTAGAGTGACATGTGCCCATCCAAATGCCTAACAGCTACTCTCTCATTGGTTCTCCCTCTTCCCTTTCATCCTCTGCCAAATTGGCAACCTGTGTGAACCAGGAGGTTAAAGGGGCTGTCTCTCCAAGTTGGGAGATTGATAGTAAAGCAGTTGGAAAGTCAAACCGGAGCACCAGGAGAGGGACTATTCGTTGAGTTTTAGAAACCTTTCGTATTCACAGTGTGTCCATTCTCTAGGTTTCCCGTACATATTATAGCTGTAGTAATATTCCCTTCAACCTGGAGAGTTGGGACCCATGTAATGGGTGCTATGCATTACTGCATTAAAGGGTCTGCATTTGCTCACCCAGTCTCACCAATACTCTCAGTCCCAAGTGTCCAGCCTCATGCCACATCCAGCTGTCATTGTAGATAAGGTCATTCCAGGTTGCATCAGAGACTGTGAAGGAATTGTAAAGAATTTCTCTGTTTCTTTGTTTTGTTTTTGAAATTCCTTTTTAGAGTGGGTTTGAGCTGATTCTCGCTGCCATGTTTATGCCAGTCTAGACACACTTGATTCCCTTACGGAGACATATCAATACATAGGTTTTAAGATTCTTACTAGTCAGATCTATTCCTCTGCGGGAAATATGGGGTTGTGAGTCCCTTTCAATGAGGAAGGTGTAGGTCTTGTCTATTCCATAGTTGGTTTTTGGAACGGTACCTGTGCTTATATCAAACTCTGGTTGATGCATCACCCCACCTCTCCTTCCCCCTTAAGCAGGCATAAGAGTGTTTTCTAAATGTGAGACTCTGTTCTCTTTCCTAACTCAGTTCATTTGTAGCCATGTTTACAAGATCTTCCTAAGTGATATCTTATGATAAGTTTCTTTTTCTGTGTGACTTATTTCACTTAGAATCATCGTACCTGAATCCACTCATTTTGCTGCTACTGGTCTTATGACATTGATTTCATGGCTAAGGGATATTCCATCGTATGTAAGTTCCACAATTTTTTGAACCATTTTTATATTTCCTGGGATATTTAAGGTGTACCCAAGTTGAGGTTCTTGTAAGCAGTGCAGCCCTAAGTTTGGGGGTGGCTCTGTCTTATTGATTTTCAGTTTTCCCAAGGTAGATTCCCTAGACTGGAACTGCCCTTGGCTCTGTAGCTCTGTTGTTTACTTGTTTTAGGGAACACAATGCACTCCTCCAGTGAGGGAGTTGGCAACTAACATCCCGCCCATCAGCATAACAAGGCTCCCTGTTCTCCAGGGCCTGTCTTGCCTTTCTGGTTTTTACACATTTTGTGGATGTCCCTTTGGACCGGTGGGAAGTGATACTACTTTGTAGTGCAGATTTGCATTGCCCGCTTGCTTGCTTGGCCAAAAAGGGCGTATGCGTTTTCTCCTGAATATATTCAGGAGAAAACGCATACGCCCTTTTTGGCCAAGTGCATCATTGTCGAAGTTGTGCCCCTCTTCCTGTGCTTTACAGGCGATTCCAACGTACCTGTTGATATCTGTTTCCTGCTATTCTGCCTCGCTTTCGAGTCCGCCTCGGTGCCTTCCCTCAACAGATTTTTGGACAACAGTTGTCGTTTATTACTCTGCCAGTTTGTGAATTGAATGTGCCCCTGAGCTCCATTATTCAACTCGTTTTTTGTGAGCTGAACGCAAGTCCAAAATTTTGGTTCAGGACCTATACTGGTTCCCGGTGGGTGGCTGAGACTTTGGTTAATTCTTGTTCCTGCCGGGAAATTAGAGTGACATGTGCCCATCCAAATGCCTAACAGCTACTCTCTCATTGGTTCTCCCTCTTCCCTTTCCTCCTCTGCCAAATTGGCAACCTGTGCGAACGAGGAGGTTAAAGGGGCTGTCTCTCCAAGTTGGGAGATTGATAGTAAAGCAGTTGGAAAGTCAAACCGGAGCACCAGGAGAGGGACTATTCGTTGAGTTTTAGAAACCTTTCGTATTCACAATGTGTCCATTCTCTAAGTTTCCCATACATATTATAGCTGTAGTAATATTCCCTTCAACCTGGAGAGTTGGGACCCATGGAATGGGTGCCATGCATTACAGCTTTAAAGGGTCTGCATTTGCTCACCCAGTCTCACCAATCCTCTCATTCCCAAGTGTCCAGCCTCATGCCACATCCAGCTGTTATTGTAGATAGGGTCATTCCAGGTTGCATCAGAGACCCTGAAGGAATTGTAAAGAATTTCCCTGTTTCTTTGTTTTGTTTTAGAAATTCCTTTTTATAGTCGGTTTGAGCTGATTCTCGCTGCCATGTTTATGCCAGTCTAGACACACTTGATTCCGTTATGGAGACATATCAATACATAGGTTTTAAGATTCTTACTAGTCAGATCTATTCCTCTGCGGGAAATATGGGGTTTTGAGTCCCTTTCACTGAGGAAGGTGTAGGTCTTGTCTATTCCATAGTTGGTTTTTGGAACGGTACCTGTGCTTATATCAAACTCTGGTTTGATGCATCACCCCACCTCTCCTTCCCCCTTAAGCAGGCATAAGAGTGTTTTCTAAATGTGAGACTCTGTTCTCTTGCCTAACTCAGTTCATGTGTAGCCATGTTTACAGGATCTTCCTAAGTGATATCTTATGATAAGTTTCTTTTTCTGTGTGACTTATTTCACTTAGAATCATCGTACCTGAATCCACTCATTTTGCTGCTACTGGTCTTATGACATTGATTTCATGGCTAAGGGATATTCCATCGTATGTAAGTTCCACAATTTTTTGAACCATTTTTATATTTCCTGGGATATTTAAGGTGTACCCAAGTTGAGGTTCTTGTAAGCAGTGCAGCCCTAAGTTTGGGGGTGGCTCTGACTTATTGATTTTCAGTTTTCCCAAGGTAGATTCCCTAGACTGGAACTGCCCTTGGCTCTGTAGCTCTGTTGTTTACTTGTTTTAGGGAACACAATGCACTCCTCCAGTGAGGCAGTTGGCAACTAACATCCCGCCCATCAGCATAACAAGGCTCCCTGTTCTGCAGGGCCTGTCTTGCCTTTCTGGTTTTTACACATTTTGTGGATGTCCCTTTGGACCGGTGGGAAGTGATACTTCTTTGTAGTGCAGATTTGCATTGCCCGCTTGCTTGCTTGGCCAAAAAGGGCGTATGCGTTTTCTCCTGAATATATTCAGGAGAAAACGCATACGCCCTTTTTGGCCAAGTGCATCATTGTCGAAGTTGTGCCCCTCTTCCTGTGCTTTACAGGCGATTCCAACGTACCTGTTGAAATCTGTTTCCTGCTATTCTGCCTCGCTTTCGAGTCCGCCTCGGTGCCTTCCCTCAACAGATTTTTGGACAACAGTTGTCGTTTATTACTCTGCCAGTTTGTGAATTGAATGTGCCCCTGAGCTCCATTATTCAACTCGTTTTTTGTGAGCTGAACGCAAGTCCAAAATTTTGGTTCAGGACCTATACTGGTTCCCGGTGGGTGGCTGAGACTTTGGTTAATTCTTGTTCCTGCCGGGAAATTAGAGTGACATGTGCCCATCCAAATGCCTAACAGCTACTCTCTCATTGGTTCTCCCTCTTCCCTTTCATCCTCTGCCAAATTGGCAACCTGTGCGAACCAGGAGGTTAAAGGGGCTGTCTCTCCAAGTTGGGAGATTGATAGTAAAGCAGTTGGAAAGTCAAACCGGAGCACCAGGAGAGGGACTCTTCGTTGAGTTTTAGAAACCTTTCGTATTCACAATGTGTCCATTCTCTAAGTTTCCCGTACATATTATAGCTGTAGTAATATTCCCTTCAACCTGGAGAGTTGGGACCCATGGAATGGGTGCCATGCATTACAGCTTTAAAGGGTCTGCATTTGCTCACCCAGTCTCACCAATCCTCTCATTCCCAAGTGTCCAGCCTCATGCCACATCCAGCTGTCATTGTAGATAGGGTCATTCCAGGTTGCATCAGAGACCCTGAAGGAATTGTAAAGAATTTCCCTGTTTCTTTGTTTTGTTTTTGAAATTCCTTTTTATAGTGGGTTTGAGCTGATTCTCGCTGCCATGTTTATGCCCGTCTAGACACACTTGATTCCGTTACGGAGACATATCAATACATAGGTTTTAAGATTCTTACTAGTCAGATCTATTCCTCTGCGGGAAATATGGGGTTTTGAGTCCCTTTCACTGAGGAAGGTGTAGGTCTTGTCTATTCCATAGTTGGTTTTTGGAACGGTACCTGTGCTTATATCAAACTCTGGTTTGATGCATCTCCCCACCTCTCCTTCCCCCTTAAGCAGGCATAAGAGTGTTTTCTAAATGTGAGACTCTGTTCTCTTGCCTAACTCAGTTCATGTGTAGCCATGTTTACAGGATCTTCCTAAGTGATATCTTATGATAAGTTTCTTTTTCTGTGTGACTTATTTCACTTAGAATCATCGTACCTGAATCCACTCCTTTTGCTGCTACTGGTCTTATGACATTGATTTCATGGCTAAGGGATATTCCATCGTATGTAAGTTCCACAATTTTTTGAACCATTTTTATATTTCCTGGGATATTTAAGGTGTACCCAACTTGAGGTTCTTATAAGCAGTGCAGCCCTAAGTTTGGGGGTGACTCTCTCTTATTGATTTTCAGTTTTCCCAAGGTAGATTCCCTAGACTGGAAGTGCCCTTGGCTCTGTAGCTCTGTTGTTTACTTGTTTTAGGGAACACAGTGCACTCCTCCAGTGAGGCAGTTGGCAACTTACATCCCGCCCATCAGCATAACAAGGCTCCCTGTTCTCCAGGGCCTGTCTTGCCTTTCTGGTTTTTACACATTTTGTGGATGTCCCTTTGGACCGGTGGGAAGTGATACTTCTTTGTTGTGCAGATTTGAATTGCCCGCTTGCTTGCTTGGCCAAAAAGGGCGTATGCGTTTTCTCCTGAATATATTCAGGAGAAAACGCATACGCCCTTTTTGGCCAAGTGCATCATTGTCGAAGTTGTGCCCCTCTTCCTGTGCTTTACAGGTGATTCCAACGTACCTCTTGAAATCTGTTTCCTGCTATTCTGCCTCGCTTTCGAGTCCCCCTCATTGCCTTCCCTCAACATATTTTTGGACGATAGTTGGCCTTTATTACTCTGCCATTTTGTGAATTTCTGTGCCCCTGAACTCCATTTTTCAACTCGTTATTTGTGAGCTGAACGCAAGTCCAAAATTTTGGTTCAGGACCTATACTGGTTCCTGGTGGGTGGCTGAGACTTTGGTTAATTCTTCTTCCTGCCGGGAAATTAGAGTGACATGTGCCCATCCAAATGCCTAACAGCTACTCTCTCATTGGTTCTCCCTCTTCCCTTTCATCCTCTGCCAAATTGGCAACCTGTGCGAACCAGGAGGTTAAAGGGGCTCTCTCTCCAAGTTGGGAGATTGATAGTAAAGCAGTTGGAAATTCAAACCGTAGCACCAGGAGTGGGACTATTCGTTGAGTTTTAGAAACCTTTCATATTCACAGTGTGTCCATTCTCTAGGATTCCCGTACATGTTATAGCTGTAGTAATATTCCCTTCAACCTGGAGAGTTGGGACCCATGGAATGGGTGCCATGCATTACTGCTTTAAGGTTCTGCATTTTCTCACCCAGTCTCACCAATACTCTCAGTCCCAAGTGTCCAGCCTCATGCCACATCCAGCTGTCATTTTAGAGAGGGTCATCCAGGTTGCATCAGAGACCCTGAAGGAACTGTAAAGAATTTCCCTGTTTCTTTGTTTTGTATTTGAAGGTCCTTTTTATAGAGGGTTTGAGCTGATTCTTGATGCCATGTTTATGCCAGTCTAGACACACTTGATTCCCTTACGGAGACATATCAATACATATGTTTTAAGATTCTTACTAGTCAGATATATTCCATTGCGGGAAATATGGGGGTTTGAGTCCCTTTCACTGAGGAAGGTGTAGGTCTTCTCTATTCCATAGTTGGTGTTTGGAACGGTACCTGTGCTTATATCAAACTCTGGTTTGATGCATCACCCCACCTCTCCTTCCCCCTTAAGCAGGCATAAGAGTGTTTTCTAAATGTGAGACTCTGTTCTCTTTCCTAACTCAGTTCATGTGTAGCCATGTTTACAGGATCTTCCTAAGTGATATCTTATGATAAGTTTCTTTTTCTGTGTGACTTATTTCACTTAGAATCATCGTACCTGAATCCACTCATTTTGCTGCTTCTGGTCTTATGACATTGATTTCATGGCTGAGGGATATTCCATGGTACGTAAGTTCCACAATTTTTTGAACCATTTTTATATTTCCTGGGATATTTAAGGTGTACCCAAGTTGAGGTTCTTGTAAGCAGTGCAGCCCTAAATTTGGGGGTGGCTCTGTCTTATTGATTTTCAGTTTACCCAACGTAGATTCCCTAGACTGGAAGTGCCCTTGGCTCTGTAGCTCTGTTGTTTACTTGTTTTAGGGAACACAATGCACTCCTCCAGTGAGGCAGTTGGCAACTTACATCCCGCCCATCAGCATAACAAGGCTCCCTGTTCTCCAGGGCCTGTCTTGCCTTTCTGGTTTTTACACATTTTGTGGATGTCCCTTTGGACCGTTGGGAAGTGATACTTCTTTGTTGTGCAGATTTGCATTGCCCGCTTGCTTGCTTGGCCAAAAAGGGCGTATGCGTTTTCTCCTGAATATATTCAGGAGAAAACGCATACGCCCTTTTTGGCCAAGTGCATCATTGTCGAAGTTGTGCCCCTCTTCCTGTGCTTTACAGGCGATGCCAACGTACCTCTTGAAATCTGTTTCCTGCTATTCTGCCTCGCTTTCGAGTCCGCCTCGTTGCCTTCCCTCAACAGATTTTTGGACGATAGTTGTCCTTTATTACTCTGACAGTTTGTGAGTTGCTGTGCCCCTGAGCTCCATTTTTCAACTCGTTTTTTGTGAGCTGAACGCAAGTCCAAAATTTTGGTTCAGGACCTATACTGGTTCCCGGTGGGTGGCTGAGACTTTGGTTAATTCTTGTTCCTGCCGGGAAGTTAGAGTGACATGTGCCCATCCAAATGCCTAACAGCTACTCTCTCATTGGTTCTCCCTCTTCCCTTTCATCCTCTGCCAAATTGGCAACCTGTGCGAACCAGGAGGTTAAAGGGGCTGTCTCTCCAAGTTGGGAGATTGATAGTAAAGCAGTTGGAAAGTCAAACTGGAGCACCAGGAGAGGGACTATTCGTTGAGTTTTAGAAACCTTTCGTATTCACAATGTGTCCATTCTCTATGTTTCCCGTACATATTATAGCTGTAGTAATATTCCCTTCAACCTGGAGAGTTGGGACCCATGGAATGGGTGCCATGCATTACAGCTTTAAAGGGTCTGCATTTGCTCACCCAGTGTCACCAATCCTCTCATTCCCAAGTGTCCAGCCTCATGCCACATCCAGCTGTCATTGTAGATAGGGTCATTCCAGGTTGCATCAGAGACCCTGAAGGAATTGTAAAGAATTTCCCTGTTTCTTTGTTTTGTTTTTGAAATTCCTTTTTAGAGTGGGTTTGAGCTGATTCTCGCTGCCATGTTTATGCCAGTCTAGACACACTTGATTCCCTTACGGAGACATATCAATACATAGGTTTTAAGATTCTTACTAGTCAGATCTATTCCTCTGCGGGAAATATGGGGTTTTGAGTCCCTTTCACTGAGGAAGGTGTAGGTCTTGTCTATTCCATAGTTGGTTTTTGGAACGGTACCTCTGCTTATATCAAACTCTGGTTGATGCATCACCCCACCTCTCCTTCCCCCTTAAGCAGGCATAAGAGTGTTTTCTAAATGTGAGACTCTGTTCTCTTTCCTAACTCAGTTCATGTGTAGCCATGTTTACAGGATCTTCCTAAGTGATATCTTATGATAAGTTTCTTTTTCTGTGTGACTTATTTCACTTAGAATCATCGTACCTGAATCCACTCATTTTGCTGCTACTGGTCTTATGACATTGATTTCATGGCTGAGGGATATTCCATCGTACGTAAGTTCCACAATTTTTTGAACCATTTTTATATTTCCTGGGAAATTTAAGGTGTACCCAAGTTGAGGTTCTTGTAAGCAGTGCAGCCCTAAATTTGGGGGTGGCTCTGTCTTATTGATTTTCAGTTTTCCCAAGGTATATTCCCTAGACTGGAAGTGCCCTTGGCTCTGTAGCTCTCTTTTTTACTTGTTTTAGGGAAAACAATGCACTCCTCCAGTGAGGCAGTTGGCAACTTACATCCCGCCCATCAGCATAACAAGGCTCCCTGTTCTCCAGGGCCTGTCTTGCCTTTCTGGTTTTTACACATTTTGTGGATGTCCCTTTGGACCGGTGGGAAGTGATACTTCTTTGTAGTGCAGATTTGCATTGCCCGCTTGCTTGCTTGGCCAAAAAGGGCGTATGCGTTTTCTCCTGAATATATTCAGGAGAAAACGCATACGCCCTTTTTGGCCAAGTGCATCATTGTCGAAGTTGTGCCCCTCTTCCTGTGCTTTACAGGAGATGCCAACGTACCTCTTGAAATCTGTTTCCTGCTATTCTGCCTCACTTTCGAGTCCGCCTCGTTGCCTTCCCTCAACAGATTTTTGGACGATAGTTGTCCTTTATTACTCTGACAGTTTGTGAGTTGCTGTGCCCCTGAGCTCCATTTTTCAACTCGATTTTTTTGTGAGCTGAACGCAAGTCCAAAATTTTGGTTCAGGACCTATACTGGTTCCCGGTGGGTGGCTGAGACTTTGGTTAATTCTTCTTCCTGCCGGGAAGTTAGAGTGACATGTGCCCATCCAAATGCCTAACAGCTACTCTCTCATTGGTTCTCCCTCTTCCCTTTCATCCTCTGCCAAATTGGCAACCTGTGCGAACCAGGAGGTTAAAGGGGCTGTCTCTCCAAGTTGGGAGATTGATAGTAAAGCAGTTGGAAAGTCAAACCGGAGCGCCAGGAGAGGGACTATTCGTTGAGTTTTAGAAATCTTTCGTATTCACAGACTGTCCATTCTCTAGGTTTCCCATACATATTATAGCTGTAGTAATATTCCCTTCAACCTGGAGAGTTGGGACCCATGGAATGGGTGCTAT
Organism: Mesoplodon mirus; assembly: GCF_964341445.2. Classification (NCBI taxonomy): domain Eukaryota; kingdom Metazoa; phylum Chordata; class Mammalia; order Artiodactyla; family Ziphiidae; genus Mesoplodon; species Mesoplodon mirus. Next base: position 46,261 of record NW_028294488.1, on the reverse strand, counting down.
GCATTACTGCATTAAATGGTCTGCATTTGCTCACCCAGTCTCACCAATACTCTCAGTCCCAAGTGTCCAGCCTCATGCCACATCCAGCTGTCATTGTAGATAGGGTCATTCCAGGTTGCATCAGAGACCCTGAAGGAATTGTAAAGAATTTCCCTGTTTCTTTGTTTTGTTTTTGAAATTCCTTTTTAGAGTGGGTTTGAGCTGATTCTCGCTGCCATGTTTATGCCAGTCTAGACACACTTGATTCCGTTACGGAGACATATCAATACATAGGTTTTAAGATTCTTACTAGTCAGATCTATTCCTCTGCGGGAAATATGGGGTTTTGAGTCCCTTTCACTGAGGAAGGTGTAGGTCTTGTCTATTCCATAGTTGGTTTTTGGAACGGTACCTGTGCTTATATCAAACTCTGGTTTGATGCATCTCCCCACCTCTCCTTCCCCCTTAAGCAGGCATAAGAGTGTTTTCTAAATGTGAGACTCTGTTCTCTTGCCTAACTCAGTTCATGTGTAGCCATGTTTACAGGATCTTCCTAAGTGATATCTTATGATAAGTTTCTTTTTCTGTGTGACTTATTTCACTTAGAATCATCGTACCTGAATCCACTCATTTTGCTGCTACTGGTCTTATGACATTGATTTCATGGCTAAGGGATATTCCATTGTATGTAAGTTCCACAATTTTTTGAACCATTTTTATATTTCCTGGGATATTTAAGGTGTACCCAAGTTGAGGTTCTTGTAAGCAGTGCAGCCCTACATTTGGGGGTGACTCTGTCTTATTGATTTTCAGTTTTCCCAAGGTAGATTCCCTAGACTGGAAGTGCCCTTGGCTCTGTAGCTCTGTTGTTTACTTGTTTTAGGGAACACAATGCACTCCTCCAGTGAGGCAGTTGGCAACTTACATCCCGCCCATCAGCATAACAAGGCTCCCTGTTCTGCAGGGCCTGTCTTGCCTTTCTGGTTTTTACACATTTTGTGGATGTCCCTTTGGACCGGTGGGAAGTGATACTTCTTTGTAGTGCAGATTTGCATTGCCCGCTTGCTTGCTTGGCCAAAAAGGGCGTATGCGTTTTCTCCTGAATATATTCAGGAGAAAACGCATACGCCCTTTTTGGCCAAGTGCATCATTGTCGAAGTTGTGCCCCTCTTCCTGTGCTTTACAGGCGATTCCAACGTACCTCTTGAAATCTGTTTCCTGCTATTCTGCCTCGCTTTCGAGTCCGCCTCGTTGCCTTCCCTCAACAGATTTTTGGACGACAGTTGTCGTTTATTACTCTGCCAGTTTGTGAATTGAATGTGCCCCTGAGCTCCATTATTCAACTCGTTTTTTGTGAGCTGAACGCAAGTGCAAAATTTTGGTTCAGGACCTATACTGGTTCCCGGTGGGTGGCTGAGACTTTGGTTAATTCTTGTTCCTGCCGGGAAATTAGAGTGACATGTGCCCATCCAAATGCCTAACAGCTACTCTCTCATTGGTTCTCCCTCTTCCCTTTCATCCTCTGCCAAATTGGCAACCTGTGCGAACCAGGAGGTTAAAGGGGATGTCTCTCCAAGTTGGGAGATTGATAGTAAAGCAGTTGGAAAGTCAAACCGGAGCACCAGGAGAGGGACTATTCGTTGAGTTTTAGAAACCTTTCGTATTCACAATGTGTCCATTCTCTAAGTTTCCCGTACATATTACAGCTGTAGTAATATTCCCTTCAACCTGGAGAGTTGGGACCCATGGAATGGGTTCCATGCATTTCAGCTTTAAAGGGTCTGCATTTGGTCACCCAGTCTCACCAATCCTCTCATTCCCAAGTGTCCAGCCTCATGCCACATCCAGCTGTCATTGTAGATAGGGTCATTCCAGGTTGCATCAGAGACCCTGAAGGAATTGTAAAGAATTTCCCTGTTTCTTTGTTTTGTTTTAGAAATTCCTTTTTATAGTCGGTTTGAGCTGATTCTCGCTGCCATGTTTATGCCAGTCTAGACACACTTGATTCCGTTACGGAGACATATCAATACATAGGTTTTAAGATTCTTACTAGTCAGATCTATTCCTCTGCGGGAAATATGGGGTTTTGAGTCCCTTTCACTGAGGAAGGTGTAGGTCTTGTCTATTCCATAGTTGGTTTTTGGAACGGTACCTGTGCTTATATCAAACTCTGGTTTGATGCATCACCCCACCTCTCCTTCCCCCTTAAGCAGGCATAAGAGTGTTTTCTAAATGTGAGACTCTGTTCTCTTGCCTAACTCAGTTCATGTGTAGCCATGTTTACAGGATCTTCCTAAGTGATATCTTATGATAAGTTTCTTTTTCTGTGTGACTTATTTCACTTAGAATCATCGTACCTGAATCCACTCATTTTGCTGCTACTGGTCTTATGACATTGATTTCATGGCTAAGGGATATTCCATCGTATGTAAGTTCCACAATTTTTTGAACCATTTTTATATTTCCTGGGATATTTAAGGTGTACCCAAGTTGAGGTTCTTGTAAGCAGTGCAGCCCTAAATTTGGGGGTGACTCTGTCTTATTGATTTTCAGTTTTCCCAAGGTAGATTCCCTAGACTGGAAGTGCCCTTGGCTCTGTAGCTCTGTTGTTTACTTGTTTTAGGGAACACAATGCACTCCTCCAGTGAGGCAGTTGGCAACTTACATCCCGCCAATCAGCATAACAAGGCTCCCTGTTCTCCAGGGCCTGTCTTGCCTTTCTGGTTTTTACACATTTTGTGGATGTCCCTTTGGACCGGTGGGAAGTGATACTTCTTTGTTGTGCAGATTTGCATTGCCCGCTTGCTTGCTTGGCCAAAAAGGGCGTATGCGTTTTCTCCTGAATATATTCAGGAGAAAACGCATACGCCCTTTTTGGCCAAGTGCATCATTGTCGAAGTTGTGCCCCTCTTCCTGTGCTTTACAGGCAATGCCAACGTACCTCTTGAAATCTGTTTCCTGCTATTCTGCCTCGCTTTCGAGTCCGCCTCGTTGCCTTCCCTCAACAGATTTTTAGACGATAGTTGTCGTTTTTTTCTCTGCCAGTTTGTGAATTGAATGTTCCCCTGAGCTCCATTTTTCTACTCGTTTTTTTGTGAGCTGAATGCAAGTCCAAAATTTTGGTTCAGGACCTATACTGGTTCCCGGCGGGTGGCTGGGACTTTGGTTAATTCTTCTTCCTGCCGGGAAATTAGAGTGACATGTGCCCATCCAAATGCCTAACAGCTACTCTCTCATTGGTTCTCCCTCTTCCCTTTCATCCTCTGCCAAATTGGCAACCTGTGCGAACCAGGAGGTTAAAGGGGCTGTCTCTCCAAGTTGGGAGATTGATAGTAAAGCAGTTGGAAAGTCAAACCGGAGCACCAGGAGTGGGACTATTCGTTGAGTTTTAGAAACCTTTCATATTCACAGTGTGTCCATTCTCTAGGATTCCCGTACATGTTATAGCTGTAGTAATATTCACTTTAACCTGGAGAGTTGGGACCCTTGGAATGGGTGCCATGCATTACTGCTTTAAGGTTCTGCATTTTCTCACCCAGTCTCACAAATCCTCTCAGTCCCAAGTGTCCAGCCTCATGCCACATCCAGCTGAAATTGTAGAGAGGGTCATTCCAGGTTGCATCAGAGACCCTGAAGGAATTGTAAAGAATTTCCCTGTTTGTTTGTTTTGTTTTTGAAATTCCTTTTTATAGTGGGTTTGAGCTCATTCTCGCTGCCATGTTTATGCCAGTCTAGACACACTTGTTTCCCTTACGGAGACATATGAATACATAGGTTTTAAGATTCTTACTAGTCAGATCTATTCCTCTGCGGGAAATATGGGGTTGTGAGTCCCTTTCACTGAGGAAGGTGTAGGTCTTGTCTATTCCATAGTTGGTTTTTGGAACGGTACCTGTGCTTATATCAAACTCTGGTTTGATGCATCACCCCACCTCTCCTTCCCCCTTAGGCAGGCATAAGAGTGTTTTCTAAATGTGAGACTCTGTTCTCTTTCCTAACTCAGTTCATGTGTAGCCATATTTAGAGTATCTACTCAAGTGATATCTTATGATAAGTTTCTTTTTCTGTGTGACATATTTCACTTAGAATAATCGTACCTGAATCCACTCATTTTGCTGCTACTGGTCTTATGACATTGATTTCATGGCTAAGGGATATTCCATCGTATGTAAGTTCCACAATTTTTTGAACCATTTTTATATTTCCTGGGATATTTAAGGTGTACCCAAGTTGAGGTTCTTGTAAGCAGTGCAGCCCTAAGTTTGTGGGTGGCTCTGTCTTATTGATTTTCAGTTTTCCCAAGGTAGATTCCCTAGACTGGAACTGCCCTTGGCTCTGTAGCTCTGTTGTTTACTTGTTTTAGGGAACACAATGCACTCCTCCAGTGAGGCAGTTGGCAACTAACATCCCGCCCATCAGCATAACAAGGCTCCCTGTTCTCCAGGGCCTGTCTTGCCTTTCTGGTTTTTACACATTTTGTGGATGTCCCTTTGGACCGGTGGGAAGTGATACTACTTTGTAGTGCAGATTTGCATTGCCCGCTTGCTTGCTTGGCCAAAAAGGGCGTATGCGTTTTCTCCTGAATATATTCAGGAGAAAACGCATACGCCCTTTTTGGCCAAGTGCATCATTGTCGAAGTTGTGCCCCTCTTCCTGTGCTTTACAGGCGATTCCAACGTACCTGTTGATATCTGTTTCCTACTATTCTGCCTCGCTTTTGAGTCCGCCTCGGTGCCTTCCCTCAACAGATTTTTGGACAACAGTTGTCGTTTATTACTCTGCCAGTTTGTGAATTGAATGTGCCCCTTAGCTCCATTATTCAACTCGTTTTTTGTGAGCTGAACGCAAGTCCAAAATTTTGGTTCAGGACCTATACTGGTTCCCGGTGGGTGGCTGAGACTTTGGTTAATTCTTGTTCCTGCCGGGAAATTAGAGTGACATGTGCCCATCCAAATGCCTAACAGCTACTCTCTCATTGGTTCTCCCTCTTCCCTTTCATCCTCTGCCAAATTGGCAACCTGTGCGAACGAGGAGGTTAAAGGGGCTGTCTCTCCAAGTTGGGAGATTGATAGTAAAGCAGTTGGAAAGTCAAACCGGAGCACCAGGAGAGGGACTATTCGTTGAGTTTTAGAAACCTTTCGTATTCACAATGTGTCCATTCTCTAAGTTTCCCGTACATATTATAGCTGTAGTAATATTCCCTTCAACCTGGAGAGTTGGGACCCATGGAATGGGTGCCATGCATTACAGCTTTAAAGGGTCTGCATTTGCTCACCCAGTCTCACCAATCCTCTCATTCCCAAGTGTCCAGCCTCATGCCACATCCAGCTGTCATTGTAGATAGGGTCATTCCAGGTTGCATCAGAGACCCTGAAGGAATTGTAAAGAATTTCCCTGTTTCTTTGTTTTGTTTTTGAAATTCCTTTTTATAGTCGGTTTGAGCTGATTCTCGCTGCCATGTTTATGCCAGTCTAGACACACTTGATTCCGTTATGGAGACATATCAATACATAGGTTTTAAGATTCTTACTAGTCAGATCTATTCCTCTGCGGGAAATATGGGGTTTTGAGTCCCTTTCACTGAGGAAGGTGTAGGTCTTGTCTATTCCATAGTTGGTTTTTGGAACGGTACCTGTGCTTATATCAAACTCTGGTTTGATGCATCACCCCACCTCTCCTTCCCCCTTAAGCAGGCATAAGAGTGTTTTCTAAATGTGAGACTCTGTTCTCTTGCCTAACTCAGTTCATGTGTAGCCATGTTTACAGGATCTTCCTAAGTGATATCTTATGATAAGTTTCTTTTTCTGTGTGACTTATTTCACTTAGAATCATCGTACCTGAATCCACTCATTTTGCTGCTACTGGTCTTATGACATTGATTTCATGGCTAAGGGATATTCCATCGTATGTAAGTTCCACAATTTTTTGAACCATTTTTATATTTCCTGGGATATTTAAGGTGTACCCAAGTTGAGGTTCTTGTAAGCAGTGCAGCCCTAAATTTGGGGGTGACTCTGTCTTATTGATTTTCAGTTTTCCCAAGGTAGATTCCCTAGACTGGAAGTGCCCTTGGCTCTGTAGCTCTGTTGTTTACTTGTTTTAGGGAACACAATGCACTCCTCCAGTGAGGCAGTTGGCAACTTACATCCCGCCAATCAGCATAACAAGGCTCCCTGTTCTCCAGGGCCTGTCTTGCCTTTCTGGTTTTTACACATTTTGTGGATGTCCCTTTGGACCGGTGGGAAGTGATACTTCTTTGTTGTGCAGATTTGCATTGCCCGCTTGCTTGCTTGGCCAAAAAGGGCGTATGCGTTTTCTCCTGAATATATTCAGGAGAAAACGCATACGCCCTTTTTGGCCAAGTGCATCATTGTCGAAGTTGTGCCCCTCTTCCTGTGCTTTACAGGCAATGCCAACGTACCTCTTGAAATCTGTTTCCTGCTATTCTGCCTCGCTTTCGAGTCCGCCTCGTTGCCTTCCCTCAACAGATTTTTAGACGATAGTTGTCGTTTTTTTCTCTGCCAGTTTGTGAATTGAATGTTCCCCTGAGCTCCATTTTTCTACTCGTTTTTTTGTGAGCTGAATGCAAGTCCAAAATTTTGGTTCAGGACCTATACTGGTTCCCGGCGGGTGGCTGGGACTTTGGTTAATTCTTCTTCCTGCCGGGAAATTAGAGTGACATGTGCCCATCCAAATGCCTAACAGCTACTCTCTCATTGGTTCTCCCTCTTCCCTTTCATCCTCTGCCAAATTGGCAACCTGTGCGAACCAGGAGGTTAAAGGGGCTGTCTCTCCAAGTTGGGAGATTGATAGTAAAGCAGTTGGAAAGTCAAACCGGAGCACCAGGAGTGGGACTATTCGTTGAGTTTTAGAAACCTTTCATATTCACAGTGTGTCCATTCTCTAGGATTCCCGTACATGTTATAGCTGTAGTAATATTCACTTTAACCTGGAGAGTTGGGACCCTTGGAATGGGTGCCATGCATTACTGCTTTAAGGTTCTGCATTTTCTCACCCAGTCTCACAAATCCTCTCAGTCCCAAGTGTCCAGCCTCATGCCACATCCAGCTGAAATTGTAGAGAGGGTCATTCCAGGTTGCATCAGAGACCCTGAAGGAATTGTAAAGAATTTCCCTGTTTGTTTGTTTTGTTTTTGAAATTCCTTTTTATAGTGGGTTTGAGCTCATTCTCGCTGCCATGTTTATGCCAGTCTAGACACACTTGTTTCCCTTACGGAGACATATGAATACATAGGTTTTAAGATTCTTACTAGTCAGATCTATTCCTCTGCGGGAAATATGGGGTTGTGAGTCCCTTTCACTGAGGAAGGTGTAGGTCTTGTCTATTCCATAGTTGGTTTTTGGAACGGTACCTGTGCTTATATCAAACTCTGGTTTGATGCATCACCCCACCTCTCCTTCCCCCTTAAGCAGGCATAAGAGTGTTTTCTAAATGTGAGACTCTGTTCTCTTGCCTAACTCAGTTCATGTGTAGCCATGTTTACAGGATCTTCCTAAGTGATATCTTATGATAAGTTTCTTTTTCTGTGTGACTTATTTCACTTAGAATCATCGTACCTGAATCCACTCATTTTGCTGCTACTGGTCTTATGACATTGATTTCATGGCTAAGGGATATTCCATCGTATGTAAGTTCCACAATTTTTTGAACCATTTTTATATTTCCTGGGATATTTAAGGTGTACCCAAGTTGAGGTTCTTGTAAGCAGTGCAGCCCTAAGTTTGGGGGTGGCTCTGACTTATTGATTTTCAGTTTTCCCAAGGTAGATTCCCTAGACTGGAACTGCCCTTGGCTCTGTAGCTCTGTTGTTTACTTGTTTTAGGGAACACAATGCACTCCTCCAGTGAGGCAGTTGGCAACTAACATCCCGCCCATCAGCATAACAAGGCTCCCTGTTCTGCAGGGCCTGTCTTGCCTTTCTGGTTTTTACACATTTTGTTGATGTCCCTTTGGACCGGTGGGAAGTGATACTTCTTTGTAGTGCAGATTTGCATTGCCCGCTTGCTTGCTTGGCCAAAAAGGGCGTATGCGTTTTCTCCTGAATATATTCAGGAGAAAACGCATACGCCCTTTTTGGCCAAGTGCATCATTGTCGAAGTTGTGCCCCTCTTCCTGTGCTTTACAGGCGATTCCAACGTACCTGTTGAAATCTGTTTCCTGCTATTCTGCCTCGCTTTCGAGTCCGCCTCGGTGCCTTCCCTCAACAGATTTTTGGACAACAGTTGTCGTTTATTACTCTGCCAGTTTGTGAATTGAATGTGCCCCTGAGCTCCATTATTCAACTCGTTTTTTGTGAGCTGAACGCAAGTCCAAAATTTTGGTTCAGGACCTATACTGGTTCCCGGTGGGTGGCTGAGACTTTGGTTAATTCTTGTTCCTGCCGGGAAATTAGAGTGACATGTGCCCATCCAAATGCCTAACAGCTACTCTCTCATTGGTTCTCCCTCTTCCCTTTCATCCTCTGCCAAATTGGCAACCTGTGCGAACCAGGAGGTTAAAGGGGATGTCTCTCCAAGTTGGGAGATTGATAGTAAAGCAGTTGGAAAGTCAAACCGGAGCACCAGGAGAGGGACTCTTCGTTGAGTTTTAGAAACCTTTTGTATTCACAATGTGTCCATTCTCTAAGTTTCCCGTACATATTATAGCTGTAGTAATATTCCCTTCAACCTGGAGAGTTGGGACCCATGGAATGGGTGCCATGCATTACAGCTTTAAAGGGTCTGCATTTGCTCACCCAGTCTCACCAATCCTCTCATTCCCAAGTGTCCAACCTCATGCCACATCCAGCTGTCATTGTAGATAGGGTCATTCCAGGTTGCATCAGAGACCCTGAAGGAATTGTAAAGAATTTCCCTGTTTCTTTGTTTTGTTTTTGAAATTCCTTTTTATAGTGGGTTTGAGCTGATTCTCGCTGCCATGTTTATGCCCGTCTAGACACACTTGATTCCGTTACGGAGACATATCAATACATAGGTTTTAAGATTCTTACTAGTCAGATCTATTCCTCTGCGGGAAATATGGGGTTTTGAGTCCCTTTCACTGAGGAAGGTGTAGGTCTTGTCTATTCCATAGTTGGTTTTTGGAACGGTACCTATGCTTATATCAAACTCTGGTTTGATGCATCACCCCACCTCTCCTTCCCCCTTAAGCAGGCATAAGAGTGTTTTCTAAATGTGAGACTCTGTTCTCTTGCCTAACTCAGTTCATGTGTAGCCATGTTTACAGGATCTTCCTAAGTGATATCTTATGATAAGTTTCTTTTTCTGTGTGACTTATTTCACTTAGAATCATCGTACCTGAATCCACTCATTTTGCTGCTACTGGTCTTATGACATTGATTTCATGGCTAAGGGATATTCCATCGTATGTAAGTTCCACAATTTTTTGAACCATTTTTATATTTCCTGGGATATTTAAGGTGTACCCAAGTTGAGGTTCTTATAAGCAGTGCAGCCCTAAGTTTGGGGGTGACTCTGTCTTATTGATTTTCAGTTTTCCCAAGGTAGATTCCCTAGACTGGAAGTGCCCTTGGCTCTGTAGCTCTGTTGTTTACTTGTTTTAGGGAACACAGTGCACTCCTCCAGTTAGGCAGTTGGCAACTTACATCCCGCCCATCAGCATAACAAGGCTCCCTGTTCTCCAGGGCCTGTCTTGCCTTTCTGGTTTTTACACATTTTGTGGATGTCCCTTTGGACCGGTGGGAAGTGATACTTCTTTGTTGTGCAGATTTGAATTGCCCGCTTGCTTGCTTGGCCAAAAAGGGCGTATGCGTTTTCTCCTGAATATATTCAGGAGAAAACGCATACGCCCTTTTTGGCCAAGTGCATCATTGTCGAAGTTGTGCCCCTCTTCCTGTGCTTTACAGGTGATTCCAACGTACCTCTTGAAATCTGTTTCCTGCTATTCTGCCTCGCTTTCGAGTCCGCCTCATTGCCTTCCCTCAACATATTTTTGGACGATAGTTGGCCTTTATTACTCTGCCATTTTGTGAATTTCTGTGCCCCTGAACTCCATTTTTCAACTCGTTATTTGTGAGCTGAACGCAAGTCCAAAATTTTGGTTCAGGACCTATACTGGTTCCTGGTGGGTGGCTGAGACTTTGGTTAATTCTTCTTCCTGCCGGGAAATTAGAGTGACATGTGCCCATCCAAATGCCTAACAGCTACTCTCTCATTGGTTCTCCCTCTTCCCTTTCATCCTCTGCCAAATTGGCAACCTGTGCGAACCAGGAGGTTAAAGGGGCTCTCTCTCCAAGTTGGGAGATTGATAGTAAAGCAGTTGGAAAGTCAAACCGGAGCACCAGGAGTGGGACTATTCGTTGAGTTTTAGAAACCTTTCATATTCACAGTGTGTCCATTCTCTAGGATTCCCGTACATGTTATAGCTGTAGTAATATTCCCTTCAACCTGGAGAGTTGGGACCCATGGAATGGGTGCCATGCATTACTGCTTTAAGGTTCTGCATTTTCTCACCCAGTCTCACCAATACTCTCAGTCCCAAGTGTCCAGCCTCATGCCACATCCAGCTGTCATTTTAGAGAGGGTCATCCAGGTTGCATCAGAGACCCTGAAGGAACTGTAAAGAATTTCCCTGTTTCTTTGTTTTGTATTTGAAGGTCCTTTTTATAGAGGGTTTGAGCTGATTCTTGATGCCATGTTTATGCCAGTCTAGACACACTTGATTCCCTTACGGATACATATCAATACCTATGTTTTAAGATTCTTACTAGTCAGATATATTCCATTGCGGGAAATATGGGGGTTTGAGTCCCTTTCACTGAGGAAGGTGTAGGTCTTCTCTATTCCATAGTTGGTGTTTGGAACGGTACCTGTGCTTATATCAAACTCTGGTTTGATGCATCACCCCACCTCTCCTTCCCCCTTAAGCAGGCATAAGAGTGTTTTCTAAATGTGAGACTCTGTTCTCTTGCCTAACTCAGTTCATGTGTAGCCATGTTTACAGGATCTTCCTAAGTGATATCTTATGATAAGTTTCTTTTTCTGTGTGACTTATTTCACTTAGAATCATCGTACCTGAATCCACTCATTTTGCTGCTTCTGGTCTTATGACATTGATTTCATGGCTGAGGGATATTCCATGGTACGTAAGTTCCACAATTTTTTGAACCATTTTTATATTTCCTGGGATATTTAAGGTGTACCCAAGTTGAGGTTCTTGTAAGCAGTGCAGCCCTAAATTTGGGGGTGGCTCTGTCTTATTGATTTTCAGTTTACCCAACGTAGATTCCCTAGACTGGAAGTGCCCTTGGCTCTGTAGCTCTGTTGTTTACTTGTTTTAGGGAACACAATGCACTCCTCCAGTGAGGCAGTTGGCAACTTACATCCCGCCCATCAGCATAACAAGGCTCCCTGTTCTGCAGGGCCTGTCTTGCCTTTCTGGTTTTTACACATTTTGTGGATGTCCCTTTGGACCGGTGGGAAGTGATACTTCTTTGTAGTGCAGATTTGCATTGCCCGCTTGCTTGCTTGGCCAAAAAGGGCGTATGCGTTTTCTCCTGAATATATTCAGGAGAAAACGCATACGCCCTTTTTGGCCAAGTGCATCATTGTCGAAGTTGTGCCCCTCTTCCTGTGCTTTACAGGCAATGCCAACGTACCTCTTGAAATCTGTTTCCTGCTATTCTGCCTCGCTTTCGAGTCCGCCTCGTTGCCTTCCCTCAACAGATTTTTAGACGATAGTTGTCGTTTTTTTCTCTGCCAGTTTGTGAATTGAATGTTCCCCTGAGCTCCATTTTTCTACTCGTTTTTTTGTGAGCTGAATGCAAGTCCAAAATTTTGGTTCAGGACCTATACTGGTTCCCGGCGGGTGGCTGGGACTTTGGTTAATTCTTCTTCCTGCCGGGAAATTAGAGTGACATGTGCCCATCCAAATGCCTAACAGCTACTCTCTCATTGGTTCTCCCTCTTCCCTTTCATCCTCTGCCAAATTGGCAACCTGTGCGAACCAGGAGGTTAAAGGGGCTGTCTCTCCAAGTTGGGAGATTGATAGTAAAGCAGTTGGAAAGTCAAACCGGAGCACCAGGAGTGGGACTATTCGTTGAGTTTTAGAAACCTTTCATATTCACAGTGTGTCCATTCTCTAGGATTCCCGTACATGTTATAGCTGTAGTAATATTCACTTTAACCTGGAGAGTTGGGACCCTTGGAATGGGTGCCATGCATTACTGCTTTAAGGTTCTGCATTTTCTCACCCAGTCTCACAAATCCTCTCAGTCCCAAGTGTCCAGCCTCATGCCACATCCAGCTGAAATTGTAGAGAGGGTCATTCCAGGTTGCATCAGAGACCCTGAAGGAATTGTAAAGAATTTCCCTGTTTGTTTGTTTTGTTTTTGAAATTCCTTTTTATAGTGGGTTTGAGCTCATTCTCGCTGCCATGTTTATGCCAGTCTAGACACACTTGTTTCCCTTACGGAGACATATGAATACATAGGTTTTAAGATTCTTACTAGTCAGATCTATTCCTCTGCGGGAAATATGGGGTTGTGAGTCCCTTTCACTGAGGAAGGTGTAGGTCTTGTCTATTCCATAGTTGGTTTTTGGAACGGTACCTGTGCTTATATCAAACTCTGGTTTGATGCATCACCCCACCTCTCCTTCCCCCTTAAGCAGGCATAAGAGTGTTTTCTAAATGTGAGACTCTGTTCTCTTGCCTAACTCAGTTCATGTGTAGCCATGTTTACAGGATCTTCCTAAGTGATATCTTATGATAAGTTTCTTTTTCTGTGTGACTTATTTCACTTAGAATCATCGTACCTGAATCCACTCATTTTGCTGCTACTGGTCTTATGACATTGATTTCATGGCTAAGGGATATTCCATCGTATGTAAGTTCCACAATTTTTTGAACCATTTTTATATTTCCTGGGATATTTAAGGTGTACCCAAGTTGAGGTTCTTGTAAGCAGTGCAGCCCTAAGTTTGGGGGTGGCTCTGACTTATTGATTTTCAGTTTTCCCAAGGTAGATTCCCTAGACTGGAACTGCCCTTGGCTCTGTAGCTCTGTTGTTTACTTGTTTTAGGGAACACAATGCACTCCTCCAGTGAGGCAGTTGGCAACTAACATCCCGCCCATCAGCATAACAAGGCTCCCTGTTCTGCAGGGCCTGTCTTGCCTTTCTGGTTTTTACACATTTTGTTGATGTCCCTTTGGACCGGTGGGAAGTGATACTTCTTTGTAGTGCAGATTTGCATTGCCCGCTTGCTTGCTTGGCCAAAAAGGGCGTATGCGTTTTCTCCTGAATATATTCAGGAGAAAACGCATACGCCCTTTTTGGCCAAGTGCATCATTGTCGAAGTTGTGCCCCTCTTCCTGTGCTTTACAGGCGATTCCAACGTACCTGTTGAAATCTGTTTCCTGCTATTCTGCCTCGCTTTCGAGTCCGCCTCGGTGCCTTCCCTCAACAGATTTTTGGACAACAGTTGTCGTTTATTACTCTGCCAGTTTGTGAATTGAATGTGCCCCTGAGCTCCATTATTCAACTCGTTTTTTGTGAGCTGAACGCAAGTCCAAAATTTTGGTTCAGGACCTATACTGGTTCCCGGTGGGTGGCTGAGACTTTGGTTAATTCTTGTTCCTGCCGGGAAATTAGAGTGACATGTGCCCATCCAAATGCCTAACAGCTACTCTCTCATTGGTTCTCCCTCTTCCCTTTCATCCTCTGCCAAATTGGCAACCTGTGCGAACCAGGAGGTTAAAGGGGATGTCTCTCCAAGTTGGGAGATTGATAGTAAAGCAGTTGGAAAGTCAAACCGGAGCACCAGGAGAGGGACTCTTCGTTGAGTTTTAGAAACCTTTTGTATTCACAATGTGTCCATTCTCTAAGTTTCCCGTACATATTATAGCTGTAGTAATATTCCCTTCAACCTGGAGAGTTGGGACCCATGGAATGGGTGCCATGCATTACAGCTTTAAAGGGTCTGCATTTGCTCACCCAGTCTCACCAATCCTCTCATTCCCAAGTGTCCAACCTCATGCCACATCCAGCTGTCATTGTAGATAGGGTCATTCCAGGTTGCATCAGAGACCCTGAAGGAATTGTAAAGAATTTCCCTGTTTCTTTGTTTTGTTTTTGAAATTCCTTTTTATAGTGGGTTTGAGCTGATTCTCGCTGCCATGTTTATGCCCGTCTAGACACACTTGATTCCGTTACGGAGACATATCAATACATAGGTTTTAAGATTCTTACTAGTCAGATCTATTCCTCTGCGGGAAATATGGGGTTTTGAGTCCCTTTCACTGAGGAAGGTGTAGGTCTTGTCTATTCCATAGTTGGTTTTTGGAACGGTACCTATGCTTATATCAAACTCTGGTTTGATGCATCACCCCACCTCTCCTTCCCCCTTAAGCAGGCATAAGAGTGTTTTCTAAATGTGAGACTCTGTTCTCTTGCCTAACTCAGTTCATGTGTAGCCATGTTTACAGGATCTTCCTAAGTGATATCTTATGATAAGTTTCTTTTTCTGTGTGACTTATTTCACTTAGAATCATCGTACCTGAATCCACTCATTTTGCTGCTACTGGTCTTATGACATTGATTTCATGGCTAAGGGATATTCCATCGTATGTAAGTTCCACAATTTTTTGAACCATTTTTATATTTCCTGGGATATTTAAGGTGTACCCAAGTTGAGGTTCTTATAAGCAGTGCAGCCCTAAGTTTGGGGGTGACTCTGTCTTATTGATTTTCAGTTTTCCCAAGGTAGATTCCCTAGACTGGAAGTGCCCTTGGCTCTGTAGCTCTGTTGTTTACTTGTTTTAGGGAACACAGTGCACTCCTCCAGTTAGGCAGTTGGCAACTTACATCCCGCCCATCAGCATAACAAGGCTCCCTGTTCTCCAGGGCCTGTCTTGCCTTTCTGGTTTTTACACATTTTGTGGATGTCCCTTTGGACCGGTGGGAAGTGATACTTCTTTGTTGTGCAGATTTGAATTGCCCGCTTGCTTGCTTGGCCAAAAAGGGCGTATGCGTTTTCTCCTGAATATATTCAGGAGAAAACGCATACGCCCTTTTTGGCCAAGTGCATCATTGTCGAAGTTGTGCCCCTCTTCCTGTGCTTTACAGGTGATTCCAACGTACCTCTTGAAATCTGTTTCCTGCTATTCTGCCTCGCTTTCGAGTCCGCCTCATTGCCTTCCCTCAACATATTTTTGGACGATAGTTGGCCTTTATTACTCTGCCATTTTGTGAATTTCTGTGCCCCTGAACTCCATTTTTCAACTCGTTATTTGTGAGCTGAACGCAAGTCCAAAATTTTGGTTCAGGACCTATACTGGTTCCTGGTGGGTGGCTGAGACTTTGGTTAATTCTTCTTCCTGCCGGGAAATTAGAGTGACATGTGCCCATCCAAATGCCTAACAGCTACTCTCTCATTGGTTCTCCCTCTTCCCTTTCATCCTCTGCCAAATTGGCAACCTGTGCGAACCAGGAGGTTAAAGGGGCTCTCTCTCCAAGTTGGGAGATTGATAGTAAAGCAGTTGGAAAGTCAAACCGGAGCACCAGGAGTGGGACTATTCGTTGAGTTTTAGAAACCTTTCATATTCACAGTGTGTCCATTCTCTAGGATTCCCGTACATGTTATAGCTGTAGTAATATTCCCTTCAACCTGGAGAGTTGGGACCCATGGAATGGGTGCCATGCATTACTGCTTTAAGGTTCTGCATTTTCTCACCCAGTCTCACCAATACTCTCAGTCCCAAGTGTCCAGCCTCATGCCACATCCAGCTGTCATTTTAGAGAGGGTCATCCAGGTTGCATCAGAGACCCTGAAGGAACTGTAAAGAATTTCCCTGTTTCTTTGTTTTGTATTTGAAGGTCCTTTTTATAGAGGGTTTGAGCTGATTCTTGATGCCATGTTTATGCCAGTCTAGACACACTTGATTCCCTTACGGATACATATCAATACCTATGTTTTAAGATTCTTACTAGTCAGATATATTCCATTGCGGGAAATATGGGGGTTTGAGTCCCTTTCACTGAGGAAGGTGTAGGTCTTCTCTATTCCATAGTTGGTGTTTGGAACGGTACCTGTGCTTATATCAAACTCTGGTTTGATGCATCACCCCACCTCTCCTTCCCCCTTAAGCAGGCATAAGAGTGTTTTCTAAATGTGAGACTCTGTTCTCTTGCCTAACTCAGTTCATGTGTAGCCATGTTTACAGGATCTTCCTAAGTGATATCTTATGATAAGTTTCTTTTTCTGTGTGACTTATTTCACTTAGAATCATCGTACCTGAATCCACTCATTTTGCTGCTTCTGGTCTTATGACATTGATTTCATGGCTGAGGGATATTCCATGGTACGTAAGTTCCACAATTTTTTGAACCATTTTTATATTTCCTGGGATATTTAAGGTGTACCCAAGTTGAGGTTCTTGTAAGCAGTGCAGCCCTAAATTTGGGGGTGGCTCTGTCTTATTGATTTTCAGTTTACCCAACGTAGATTCCCTAGACTGGAAGTGCCCTTGGCTCTGTAGCTCTGTTGTTTACTTGTTTTAGGGAACACAATGCACTCCTCCAGTGAGGCAGTTGGCAACTTACATCCCGCCCATCAGCATAACAAGGCTCCCTGTTCTGCAGGGCCTGTCTTGCCTTTCTGGTTTTTACACATTTTGTGGATGTCCCTTTGGACCGGTGGGAAGTGATACTTCTTTGTAGTGCAGATTTGCATTGCCCGCTTGCTTGCTTGGCCAAAAAGGGCGTATGCGTTTTCTCCTGAATATATTCAGGAGAAAACGCATACGCCCTTTTTGGCCAAGTGCATCATTGTCGAAGTTGTGCCCCTCTTCCTGTGCTTTACAGGCAATTCCAACTTACCTCTTGAAATCTGTTTCCTGCTATTCTGCCTCGCTTTCGAATCCGCCTCGTTGCCTTCCCGCAACAGATTTTTGGACGATAGTTTGCCTCGATTACTCTGCCAGTTTGTGAATTGCTGTGCCCCTGAGCTCCATTTTTCAACTCATTTTTTGTGAGCTGAACGCAAGTCCAAAATTTTGGTTCAGGACCTATACTGGTTCCCGGTGGGTGGCTGAGACTTTGGTTAATTCTTCTTCCTGGCGGGAAATTAGAGTGACATGTGCCCATCCAAATGCCTAACAGCTACTCTCTCATTGTTTCTCCCTCTTCCCTTTCATCCTCTGCCAAATTGGCAACCTGTGCGAACCAGGAGGTTAAAGGGGCTGTCTCTCCAAGTTGGGAGATTGATAGTAAAGCAGTTGGAAAGTCATCCAGAGCACCAGGAGAGGGACTATTCGTTGAGTTTTAGAAACCTTTCGTATTCACAGTGTGTCCATTCTCTAGGTTCCCCGTACATATTATAGCTGTAGTAATATTCCCTTCAACCTGGAGAGTTGGGACCCATGGAATGGGTGCCATGCATTACTGCATTAAAGGGTCTGCATTTGCTCACCCAGTCTCACCAATCCTCTCAGTCCCAAGTGTCCAGCCTCATGCCACATCCAGCTGTCATTGTAGATAGGGTCATTCCAGGTTGCATCAGAGATCCTGAAGGAATTGTAAACAATTTCCCTGTTTCTTTGTTATGTTTTTGAAATTCCTTTTTAGAGTGGGTTCGAGCTGATTATCGCTGCCATGTTTATGCCAGTCTAGACAGGCTTGATTCCCTTACGGAGACATATCAATACATAGGTTTTAAGATTCTTACTAGTCAGATATATTCCTCAGCGGGAAATATGGGGTTGTGAGTCCCTTTCACTGAGGAAGGTGTAGGTCTTGTCTATTCCATAGTTGGTTTTTGGAACGGTACCTGTGCTTATATCAAACTCTGGTTTGATGCATCACCCCACCTCTCCTTCCCCCTTAAGCAGGCATAAGAGTGTTTTCTAAATGTGAGACTCTGTTCTCTTTCCTAACTCAGTTCATGTGTAGCCATGTTTACAGGATCTTCCTAAGTGATATCTTATGATAAGTTTCTTTTCCTGTGTGACTTATTTCACTTAGAATCATCGTACCTGAATCCATTCATTTTGCTGCTACTGGTCTTATGACATTGATTTCATGGCTGAGGGATATTCCATCGTACATAATTTCCACAAATTTTGAACCATTTTTATATTTCCTGGGATATTTAAGGTGTACCCAAGTTGAGATTCTTGTAAGCAGTGCAGCCCTAAATTTGGGGGTGGCTCTGTCTTATTGATTTTCAGTTTTCCCATGGTAGATTCCCTAGACTGGAAGTGCCCTTGGCTCTGTAGCTCTGTTGTTTACTTGTTTTAGGGAACACAATGCACTCCTCCAGTGAGGCAGTTGGCAACTTACATCCCGCCCATCAGCATAACAAGGCTCCCTGTTCTCCAGGGCCTGTCTTGCCTTTCTGGTTTTTACACATTTTGTGGATGTCCCTTTTGACCGGTGGGAAGTGATACTTCTTTGTAATGCAGATTTGCATTGCCAGCTTGCTTGCTTGGCCAAAAAGGGCGTATGCGTTTTCTCCTGGATATATTCAGGAGAAAACGCGTACGCCCTTTTTGGCCAAGTGCATCATTGTCGAAGTTGTGCCCCTCTTCCTGTGCTTTACAGGCGATTCCTACGTACCTCTTGAAATCTGTTTCCTGCTATTCTGCCTCGCATTCGAGCCTGCCTCGTTGTCTTCCCTCAACAGATTTTTGGACGATAGTTGGCCTTGATTACTCTGCCAGTTTGTGAATTGCTGTGCCCATGAGCTCCATTATTCAACTCGTTTTTTGTGAGGTGAACGCAAGTCCAAAATTTTGGTTCAGGACCTATACTGGTTCCCGGTGGGTGGCTGAGACTTTGGTTAATTTTGCTTCCTGCTGGGAAATTAGAGTGTCATGTGCCCATCCAAAGGACTAACAGCTACTCTCTCATTGGTTTTCCCTCTTCCCTTTCATACTCTGCCAAATTGGCAACCTGTGCGAACCAGGAGGTTAAAGGGGCTGTCTCTCCAAGTTGGGAGATTGATAGTAAAGCAGTTGGAAAGTCAAACTGGAGCACCAGGAGAGGGACTATTCGTTGAGTTTTAGAAACCTTTCATGTTTACAGTGTGTCCATTCTATAGGTTTCCCGTACATGTTATAGCTGTAGTAATATTCCCTTCAACCTGGAGAGTTGGGACCCATGGAATGGGTGCCATGCATTACTGCTTTAAAGGGTCTGCATTTGCTCACCCAATCTCACCAATCCTCAAGCCAATTGTCCAGCCTCATGCCACATCCAGCTGTCATTGTAGATAGGGTCATGCCAGGTTGCATCAGAGTCCCTGAAGGAATTGTAAAGAATTTCCCTGTTTCTTTGTTTTGTTTTTGAAATTCCTTTTTATAGTGGGTTTGAGCTGATTCTCACTGCCATGTTTATGCCAGTCTAGACACACTTGATTCCCTTACGGAGACATATCAATACATAGGTTTTAAGATTCTTACTAGTCAGATATATTCCTCTGCAGGAAATATGGGGATTTGAGTCCCTTTCACTGAGGAAGGTGTAGGTCTTGTCTATTCCATAGTTGGTTTTTGGAACGGTACCTGTGCTTATATCAAACTCTGGTTTGATGCATCACCCCACCTCTCCTTCCCCCTTAAGCAGGCATAAGAGTGTTTTCTAAATGTGAGACTCTGTTCTCTTGCCTAACTCAGTTCATGTGTAGCCATGTTTACAGGATCTTCCTAAGTGATATCTTATGATAAGTTTCTTTTTCTGTGTGACTTATTTCACTTAGAATCATCGTACCTGAATCCACTCATTTTGCTGCTACTGGTCTTATGACATTGATTTCATGGCTGAGGGATATTCCATCGTACATAAGTTCCACAATTTTTTGAACCATTTTTATATTTCCTGCGATATTTAAGGTGTACCTAAGTTGAGGTTCTTGTAAGCAGTGCAGCCCTATATTTGAGGGTGGCTCTGTCTTACTGATATTCAGTTTTCCCAAGGTAGATTCCCTAGACTGGAAGTGCCCTTGGCTCTGTAGCTCTGTTGTTTACTTGTTTTAGGGAACACAATGCACCCCTCCAGTGAGGCATTTGGCAACTTACATCCCGCCCATCAGCATAACAAGGCTCCCTGTTCTCCAGGGCCTGTCTTGCCTTTCTGGTTTTTACACATTTTGTGGATGTCCCTTTGGACTGGTGGGAAGTGATACTTCTTTGTTGTGCAGATTTGCCTTGCCCCCTTGCTTGCTTGGCCAAAAAGGGCGTATGCGTTTTCTCCTGAATATATTCAGGAGAAAACGCATACGCCCTTTTTGGCCAAGTGCATCATTGTCGAAGTTGTGCCCCTCTTCCTGTGCTTTAAAAACGATTCCAACGTACCTCTTGAAATCTGTTTCCTGCTATTCTGCCTCGCATTCGAGTCCGCCTCGTTGTCTTCCCTCAACAGATTTTTGGACGATAGTTGGCCTTGATTACTCTGCCAGTTTGTGAATTGCTGTGCCCCTGAGCTCCATTTTTCAACTCGTTTTTTGTGAGGTGAACGCAAGTCCAAAATTTTGGTTCAGGACCTATACTGGTTCCCGGTGGGTGGCTGAGACTTTGGTTAATTCTTCTTCCTGCCGGGAAATTAGAGTGACATTTGCCCATCCAAATGCCTAACAGCTACTCTCTCATTGGTTCTCCCTCTTCCCTTTCATCCTCTGCCAAATTGGCAACCTGTGCGAACCAGGAGGTTAAAGGGGCTGTCTCTCCAAGTTGGGAGATTGATAGTAAAGCAGTTGGAAAGTCAAACCAGAGCACCAGGAGAGGGACTATTCATTGAGTTTTAGAGACCTTTCATATTCACATTGTGTCCATTTTCTAGGTTTCCCGTACATGTTATAGCTGTAGTAATATTCCCTTCAACCTGGAGAATTGGGACCCATGGAATGGGTGCCATGCATTACTGCTTTAAATGGTCTGCATTTGCTCACCCAGTCTCACCAATTCTCTCAGTCCCAAGTGTCCAGCATCATGCCATACCCAGCTGTCATTGTAGATAGGGTCATTCCAGGTTGCATCAGAGACCCTGAAGGAATTGTAAAGAATTTCCCTGTTTGTTTGTTTTGTTTTTGAAATTCCTTTTTATAGTGGGTTTGAGCTCATTCTCGCTGCCATGTTTATGCCAGTCTAGACACACTTGTTTCCCTTACGGAGACATATGAATACAT
Source organism: Mesoplodon mirus (assembly GCF_964341445.2). Classification (NCBI taxonomy): domain Eukaryota; kingdom Metazoa; phylum Chordata; class Mammalia; order Artiodactyla; family Ziphiidae; genus Mesoplodon; species Mesoplodon mirus. Next base: position 25,124 of record NW_028294488.1, on the reverse strand, counting down.
AGGTTTAAAGATTCTTAGTAGTCAGATCTATTCCTCTGCGGGAAATATGGGGTTGTGAGTCCCTTTCACTGAGGAAGGTGTAGGTCTTGTCTATTCCATACTTGGTTTTTGGAACGGTACCTCTGCTTATATCAAACTCTGGTTGATGCATCACCCCACCTCTCCTTCCCCCTTAAGCAGGGATAAGAGTGTTTTCTAAATGTGAGACTCTGTTCTCTTTCCTAACTCAGTTCATGTGTAGCCATGTTTACAGGATCTTCCTAAGTGATATCTTATGATAAGTTTCTTTTTCTGTGTGACTTATTTCACTTAGAATCATCGTACCTGAATCCACTCATTTTGCTGCTACTGGTCTTATGACATTGATTTCATGGCTGAGGGATATTCCATCGTACGTAAGTTCCACAATTTTTTGAACCATTTTTATATTTCCTGGGATATTTAAGGTGTACCCAAGTTGAGGTTCTTGTAAGCAGTGCAGCCCTAAGTTTGGGGGTGGCTCTGTCTTATTTTTTTTCAGTTTTCCCAAGGTAGATTCCCTAGACTGGAAGTGCCCTTGGCTCTGTAGCTCTGTTGTTTACTTGTTTTAGGGAACACAATGCACTCCTCCAGTGAGGCAGTTGGCAACTTACATCCCGCCCATCAGCATAACAAGGCTCCCTGTTCTCCAGGGCCTGTCTTGCCTTTCTGGTTTTTACACATTTTGTGGATGTCCCTTTGGACCGGTGGGTAGTGATACTTCTTTGTCGTGCAGATTTGCATTGCCCGCTTGCTTGCTTGGCCAAAAAGGGCGTATGCGTTTTCTCCTGAATATATTCAGGAGAAAACGCATACGCCCTTTTTGGCCAAGTGCATCATTGTCGAAGTTGTGCCCCTCTTCCTGTGCTTTACAGGCGATTCCAACGTACCTCTTGAAATCTGTTTCCTGCTATTCTGCCTCGCTTTTGAGTCCGCCTCGATGCCTTCCCTCAACAGATTTTTGGACGATAGTTGTCCTTTATTACTCTGACAGTTTCTGAGTTGCTGTGCCCCTGAGCTCCATTTTTCAACTCGTTTTTTGTGAGCTGAACGCAAGTCCAAAATTTTGGTTCAGGACCTATACTGGTTCCCGGTGGGTGGCTGAGACTTTGGTTAATTCTTCTTCCTGCCGGGAAGTTAGAGTGACATGTGCCCATCCAAATGCCTAACAGCTACTCTCTCATTGGTTCTCCCTCTTCCCTTTCATCCTCTCCCAAATTGGCAACCTTTGCGAACCAGGAGGTTAAAGGGGCTGTCTCTCCAAGTTGGGAGATTGATAGTAAAGCAGTTGGAAAGTCAAACCGGAGCACCAGGAGAGGGACTATTCGTTGAGTTTTAGAAACCTTTCGTTTTCACAGAGTGTCCATTCTCTAGGTTTCCCGTACATATTATAGCTGTAGTAATATTCCCTTCAACCTGGAGAGTTGGGACCCATGGAATGGGTGCCATGCATTACAGCTTTAAAGGGTCTGCATTTGCTCACCCAGTCTCACCAATCCTCTCATTCCCAAGTGTCCAGCCTCATGCCACATCCAGCTGTCATTGTAGATATGGTCATTCCTGGTTGCATCAGAGACCCTGAAGGAATTGTAAAGAATTTCCCTGTTTCTTTGTTTTGTTTTTGAAAGTCCTTTTTAGAGTGGGTTTGAGCTGATTCGCGCTGCCATGTTTATGCCAGTCTAGACACACTTGATTCCGTTACGGAGACATATCAATACATAGGTTTTAAGAGTCTTACTAGTCAGATCTATTCCTCTGCGGGAAATATGGGGTTTTGAGTCCCTTTCACTGAGGAAGGTGTAGGTCTTGTCTATTCCATAGTTGGTTTTTGGAACGGTACCTGTGCTTATATCAAACTCTGGTTTGATGCATCACCCCACTTCTCCTTCCCCCTTAAGCAGGCATAAGAGTGTTTTCTAAATGTGAGACTCTGTTCTCTTGCCTAACTCAGTTCATGTGTAGCCATGTTTACAGGATCTTCCTAAGTGATATCTTATGATAAGTTTCTTTTTCTGTGTGACTTATTTCACTTAGAATCATCGTACCTGAATCCACTCATTTTGCTGCTACTGGTCTTATGACATTGATTTCATGGCTAAGGGATATTCCATCGTATGTAAGTTCCACAATTTTTTGAACCATTTTTATATTTCCTGGGATATTTAAGGTGTACCCAAGTTGAGGTTCTTGTAAGCAGTGCAGCCCTAAGTTTGGGGGTGGCTCTGTCTTATTGATTTTCAGTTTTCCCAAGGTAGATTCCCTAGACTGGAAGTGCCCTTGGCTCTGTAGCTCTGTTGTTTACTTGTTTTAGGGAACACAATGCACTCCTCCAGTGAGGCAGTTGGCAACTTACATCCCGCCCATCAGCATAACAAGGCTCCCTGTTCTCCAGGGCCTGTCTTGCCTTTCTGGTTTTTACACATTTTGTGGATGTCCCTTTGGACCGGTGGGAAGTGATACTTCTTTGTAGTGCAGATTTGCATTGCCCGCTTGCTTGCTTGGCCAAAAAGGGCGTATGCGTTTTCTCCTGAATATATTCAGGAGAAAACGCATACGCCCTTTTTGGCCAAGTGCATCATTGTCGAAGTTGTGCCCCTCTTCCTGTGCTTTACAGGCGATTCCAACGTACCTCTTGAAATCTGTTTCCTGCTATTCTGCCTCGCTTTCGAGTCCGCCTCGTTGCCTTCCCTCAACAGATTTTTGGACGACAGTTGTCGTTTATTACTCTGCCAGTTTGTGAATTGAATGTGCCCCTGAGCTCCATTATTCAACTCGTTTTTTGTGAGCTGAACGCAAGTCCAAAATTTTGGTTCAGGACCTATACTGGTTCCCGGTGGGTGGCTGAGACTTTGGTTAATTCTTCTTCCTGCCGGGAAATTAGAGTGACATGTGCCCATCCAAATGCCTAACAGCTACTCTCTCATCGGTTCTCCCTCTTCCCTTTCATCCTCTGCCAAATTGTCAACCTGTGCGAACCAGAAGGTTAAAGGGGATGTCTCTCCAAGTTGGGAGATTGATAGTAAAGCAGTTGGAAAGTCAAACCGGAGCACCAGGAGAGGGACTATTCGTTGAGTTTTAGAAACCTTTCGTATTCACAATGTGTCCATTCTCTAAGTTTCCCGTACATATTATAGCTGTAGTAATATTCCCTTCAACCTGGAGAGTTGGGACCCATGGAATGGGTGCCATGCATTACAGCTTTAAAGGGTCTGCATTTGCTCACCCAGTCTCACCAATACTCTCAGTCCCAAGTGTCCAGCCTCATGCCACATCCAGCTGTCATTGTAGATAGGGTCATTCCAGGTTGCATCAGAGACCCTGAAGGAATTGTAAAGAATTTCCCTGTTTCTTTGTTTTGTTTTTGAAATTCCTTTTTAGAGTGGGTTTGAGCTGATTCTCGCTGCCATGTTTATGCCAGTCTAGACACACTTGATTCCCTTACGGAGACATATCAATACATAGGTTTTAAGATTCTTACTAGTCAGATCTATTCCTCTGCGGGAAATATGGGGTTTTGAGTCCCTTTCACTGAGGAAGGTGTAAGTCTTGTCTATTCCATAGTTGGTTTTTGGAACGGTACCTCTGCTTATATCAAACTCTGGTTGATGCATCACCCCACCTCTCCTTCCCCCTTAAGCAGGGATAAGAGTGTTTTCTAAATGTGAGACTCTGTTCTCTTTCCTAACTCAGTTCATGTGTAGCCATGTTTACAGGATCTTCCTAAGTGATATCTTATGATAAGTTTCTTTTTCTGTGTGACTTATTTCACTTAGAATCATCGTACCTGAATCCATTCATTTTGCTGCTACTGGTCTTATGACATTGATTTCATGGCTGAGGGATATTCCATCGTACATAATTTCCACAATTTTTTGAACCATTTTTATATTTCCTGGGATATTTAAGGTGTACCCAAGTTGAGATTCTTGTAAGCAGTGCAGCCCTAAATTTGGGGGTGGATCTGTCTTATTGATTTTCAGTTTTCCCATGGTAGATTCCCTAGACTGGAAGTGCCCTTGGCTCTGTAGCTCTGTTGTTTACTTGTTTTAGGGAACACAATGCACTCCTCCAGTTAGGCAGTTGGCAACTTACATCCCGCCCATCAGCATAACAAGGCTCCCTGTTCTCCAGGGCCTGTCTTGCCTTTCTGGTTTTTACACATTTTGTGGATGTCCCTTTTGACCGGTGGGAAGTGATACTTCTTTGTAATGCAGATTTGCATTGCCAGCTTGCTTGCTTGGCCAAAAAGGGCGTATGCGTTTTCTCCTGGATATATTCAGGAGAAAACGCGTACGCCCTTTTTGGCCAAGTGCATCATTGTCGAAGTTGTGCCCCTCTTCCTGTGCTTTACAGGCGATTCCTACGTACCTCTTGAAATCTGTTTCCTGCTATTCTGCCTCGCATTCGAGTCTGCCTCGTTGTCTTCCCTCAACAGATTTTTGGACGATAGTTGGCCTTGATTACTCTGCCAGCTTGTGAATTGCTGTGCCCATGAGCTCCATTATTCAACTCGTTTTTTGTGAGGTGAACGCAAGTCCAAAATTTTGGTTCAGGACCTATACTGGTTCCCGGTGGGTGGCTGAGACTTTGGTTAATTTTGCTTCCTGCTGGGAAATTAGAGTGTCATGTGCCCATCCAAAGGACTAACAGCTACTCTCTCATTGGTTTTCCCTCTTCCCTTTCATACTCTGCCAAATTGGCAACCTGTGCGAACCAGGAGGTTAAAGGGGCTGTCTCTCCAAGTTGGGAGATTGATAGTAAAGCAGTTGGAAAGTCAAACTGGAGCACCAGGAGAGGGACTATTCGTTGAGTTTTAGAAACCTTTCATGTTTACAGTGTGTCCATTCTATAGGTTTCCCGTACATGTTATAGCTGTAGTAATATTCCCTTCAACCTGGAGAGTTGGGACCCATGGAATGGGTGCCATGCATTACTGCTTTAAAGGGTCTGCATTTGCTCACCCAATCTCACCAATCCTCAAGCCAAGTGTCCAGCCTCATGCCACATCCAGCTGTCATTGTAGATAGGGTCATGCCAGGTTGCATCAGAGTCCCTGAAGGAATTGTAAAGAATTTCCCTGTTTCTTTGTTTTGTTTTTGAAATTCCTTTTTATAGTGGGTTTGAGCTGATTCTCACTGCCATGTTTATGCCAGTCTAGACACACTTGATTCCCTTACGGAGACATATCAATACATAGGTTTTAAGATTCTTACTAGTCAGATATATTCCTCTGCAGGAAATATGGGGATTTGAGTCCCTTTCACTGAGGAAGGTGTAGGTCTTGTCTATTCCATAGTTGGTTTTTGGAACGGTACCTGTGCTTATATCAAACTCTGGTTTGATGCATCACCCCACCTCTCCTTCCCCCTTAAGCAGGCATAAGAGTGTTTTCTAAATGTGAGACTCTGTTCTCTTGCCTAACTCAGTTCATGTGTAGCCATGTTTACAGGATCTTCCTAAGTGATATCTTATGATAAGTTTCTTTTTCTGTGTGACTTATTTCACTTAGAATCATCGTACCTGAATCCACTCATTTTGCTGCTACTGGTCTTATGACATTGATTTCATGGCTGAGGGATATTCCATCGTACATAAGTTCCACAATTTTTTGAACCATTTTTATATTTCCTGCGATATTTAAGGTGTACCTAAGTTGAGGTTCTTGTAAGCAGTGCAGCCCTATATTTGAGGGTGGCTCTGTCTTACTGATATTCAGTTTTCCCAAGGTAGATTCCCTAGACTGGAAGTGCCCTTGGCTCTGTAGCTCTGTTGTTTACTTGTTTTAGGGAACACAATGCACCCCTCCAGTGAGGCATTTGGCAACTTACATCCCGCCCATCAGCATAACAAGGCTCCCTGTTCTCCAGGGCCTGTCTTGCCTTTCTGGTTTTTACACATTTTGTGGATGTCCCTTTGGACTGGTGGGAAGTGATACTTCTTTGTTGTGCAGATTTGCCTTGCCCCCTTGCTTGCTTGGCCAAAAAGGGCGTATGCGTTTTCTCCTGAATATATTCAGGAGAAAACGCATACGCCCTTTTTGGCCAAGTGCATCATTGTCGAAGTTGTGCCCCTCTTCCTGTGCTTTAAAGGCGATTCCAACGTACCTCTTGAAATCTGTTTCCTGCTATTCTGCCTCGCATTCGAGTCCGCCTCGTTGTCTTCCCTCAACAGATTTTTGGACGATAGTTGGCCTTGATTACTCTGCCAGTTTGTGAATTGCTGTGCCCCTGAGCTCCATTTTTCAACTCGTTTTTTGTGAGGTGAACGCAAGTCCAAAATTTTGGTTCAGGACCTATACTGGTTCCCGGTGGGTGGCTCAGTCTTTGGTTAATTCTTGTTCCTGCCGGGAAATTCGCGTGACATGTGCCCATCCAAATGCCTAACAGCTACTCTCTCATTGGTTCTCCCTCTTCCCTTTCATCCTCTGCCAAATTGGCAACCTGTGCGAACCAGGAGGTTAAAGGGGCTGTCTCTCCAAGTTGGGAGATTGATAGTAAAGCAGTTGGAAAATCCAACCGGAGCACCAGGGGTGGGACTATTCATTGAATTTTAGAAACCTTTCGTATTCACAGTGTGTCCATTCTCTACGTTTCCCTTACATGTTATAGCTGTAGTAATATTCCCTTCAACCTGGAGAGTTGGGACCCATGGAATGGGTGCCATGCATTACTGCATTAAAGGGTCTGCATTTGCTCACCCAGTCTCACCAATCCTCTCAGTCCCAAGGTCAAGCCTCATGCCACATCCAGCTGTCATTGTAGATAGGGTCATTGCAGGTTGCATCAGAGACCCTGAAGGAATTGTAAAGAATTTCCCTGTTTGTTTGTTTTGCTTTTGAAATTCCTTTTTAGAGTGGGTTTGAGCTGATTCTCGCTGCCATGTTTATGCCGGTCTAGACACACTTGATTCCCTTACGGAGACATATCAATACATAGGTTTTAAGATTCTTACTAGTCAGATCTATTCCTCTGCAGGAAATATGGGGTTTTGAGTCCCTTTCACTGAGGAATGTGTAGGTCTGGTCTATTCCATAGTTGGTTTTTGGAACGGTACCTGTGCTTATATCAAACTCTGGTTTGATGCATCACCCCACCTCTCCTTTCCCCTTAAGCAGGCATAAGAGTGTTTTCTAAATGTGAGACTCTGTTCTCTTGCCTAACTCAGTTCATGTGTAGCCATGTTTACAGGATCTTCCTAAGTGATATCTTATGATAAGTTTCTTTTTCTGTGTGACTTATTTCACTTAGAATCATCGTACCTGAATCCACTCATTTTGCTGCTACTGGTCTTATGACATTGATTTCATGGCTGAGGGAGATTCCATCGTACGTAATTTCCACAATTTTTTGAACCATTTTTATATTTCCTGGGATATTTAAGGTGTAGCCAAGTTGAGGTTCTTGTAAGCAGTGCAGCCCTAAATTTGGGCGTGGCTCTGTCTTATTGATTTTCAGTTTTCCCAAGGTATATTCCCTACACTGGAAGTGCTCTTGGCTCCGTAGCTCTGTTTTTTACTTGTTTTAGGGAACACAATGCACTCCTCCAGTGAGGCAGTTGGCAACTTACATCCCGCCCATCAGCATAAAAAGGCTCCCTGTTCTCCAGGGCCTGTCTTGCCTTTCTGGTTTTTACACATTTTGTGGATGTCCCTTTTGACCGGACGGAAGTGATACTTCTTTGTAGTGCAGATTTGCATTGCCCGCTTGCTTGCTTGGCCAAAATGGGCATATGCGTTTTCTCCTGAATATATTCAGGAGAAAACGCATACACCCTTTTTGGCCAAGTGCATCATTGTCGAAGTTGTGCCCCTCTTCCTATGCTTTACAGGTGATTCCAACGTACCTCTTGAAATCTGTTTCCTGCTATTCTGCCTCGCTTTCGAGTCTGCCTCGATGCCTTCCCTGAACAGATTTTTGGACGATAGTTGTCCTTTATTACTCTGCCAGTTTTTGAGTTGCTGTGCCCCTGAGCTCCATTTTTCAACTCGCTTTTTGTGAGCTGAACGCAAGTCCAAAATATTGGTTCAGGACCTATACTTGTTCCCGGTGGGTGGCTGAGACTTTGGTTAATTCTTTTTCCTGCCAGGAAATTAGAGTGACATGTGCCCATCCAAATGCCTAACAGCTACTCTCTCATTGGTTCTCCCTCTTCCCTTTCATCCTCTGCCAAATTGGCAACCTGTGCGAACCAGGAGGTTAAAGGGTGTGTCCCTCCAAGTTGGGAGATTGATAGTAAAGCAGTTGGAAAGTCAAACCGGAGCACCAGGAGAGGGACTATTCGTTGAGATTTAAAGACCTTTCGTATTCACAGTGTGTTCATTCTCTAGCTTTCCCTTACATGTTATAGCTGTAGTAATATTCCCTTCAACCTGGAGAGTTGGGACCCATGGAATGGGTGCCATGCATTATTGCTTTAAAGGGTCTGCATATGCTCACCCAATCTCACCAATCCTCTCAGTCCCAAGTGTCCAGCCTCATGCCACATCCAGCTGTCATTGTAGATAGTGTCATTCCAGGTTGCATCAGAGACCCTGAAAGAATTGTAAAGAATTTCCCTGTTTCTTTCTTTTGTATTTGAAATTCCATTTTATAATGGGTATGAGCTGATTCTCGCTGCCATGTTTATGCCAGTCTAGACACACTTGATTCCCTTACGGAGACATATCAATACATAGGTTTTAAAATTCTTAGTAGTCAAATCTATTCCTCTGCGGGAAATATGGGGTTTTGAGTCCCTTTCACTGAGGAAGGTGTAAGTCTTGTCTATTCCATAGTTGGTTTTTGGAACGGTACCTGTGCTTATATCAAACTCTAGTTTGATGCATCACCCCACCTCTCCTTCCCCCTTAAGCAGGCATAAGAGTTTTTTCTAAATGTGAGACTCTGTTCTCTTGCCTAACTCAGTTCATGTGTAGCCATGTTTACAGGATCTTCCTAAGTGATATCTTATGATAAGTTTCTTTTTCTGTGTGACTTATTTCACTTAGAATCATCGTACCTGAATCCACTCATTTTGCTGCTACTGGTCTTATGACATTGATTTCATGGCTGATGGATATTCCATCGTACGGAAGTTCCACAATTTTTTGAACCATTTTTATATTTCCTGGGATATTTAAGGTGTACCCAAGTTGAGGTTCCTTTAAGCAGTGCAGCCCTAAATTTGGGTGTGGCTCTGTCTTATTGATTTTCAGTTTTCCCCAGGTATATTCCCTAGACTGGAAGTGCCCTTGGCTCTGTAGCTCTGTTGTTTTCTTGGTGCATTCCTCTGTTGATGGACATTTTCGTAGCTTCCAAGTATTGTCTATGGTAAATATTGCTGGAGTGCAGGATTTTCAGCCTGTATCTTTTATTATGGTTTTGATTTCTTTTGCAGTACGCGGGCCTCTCACTGCGGTGGCCCCTCCCGTTGCAGAGCCGAGGCTCCGGATGCACAGGCCCAGCAGCCATAGCTCACGGGACCAGCCTCTCCACGGCATGTGGGATCTTCCCGGACCGGGGCACGAACCCGTGTCCCCTGCATCGGCAGGCGGACTCTCAACGTCTGCGCCACCAGGGAAGCCCAGCCTGTTTAGTTTTGATTCTCATCCTGTCAGGCGATAGGCCCAGCAGTGGGTATGCTTGATTGAATGGTAGCTCAGTATTTACCTTTCCAAGGCACCTCCTTTGTGTTTTCCTTACTGGCTCTTACCATGTCCCACGTTGAACCAAGGGTAGGCGTTTCTCCTCAAACCCTTCAGCATTTACTGTTTGCAGAATTTTTGCTGATGGCCATTCTGACTGGTGTGAGCTGATAGGTTTTTTGTAATTTGGATTTGCATGTCTTGAATTATTCCTAGTGTTCAGCATTTTTCCACGCCTTTTTAAAGTTCTGTTAAAATAACAGAAAGAAACAGAGAGTACAATTAACCTCTGGAAATTGTCTTCTTGAAAGGTTGCCCTCTTTTGAATGTTTTGGTCAATTTTCGAACCCAGGATTGTTTCTGAGGTCAGGTGTCATTCATAGGCCTGTAATGAGTGTGAATATTTAGTGAGCATGAGCACTGGGTTTAAAGCTGCTGTTTTGGGAAATGGCCACAAGGCGGCAGCATTTCTCCATTCCCAAATCTGGTTCCTAGGGCAGCAGAGCCTTTCTGGAAGTCCTGTTCCTAGGTTGGAAATTAAAATGGAATGTGCCAGGAGAAACCCCAATAAGTTTATGTCACATTACTTCTTGTTTTAGTTTTTTTAATCGGGGTAATGTTTAGAATACTGTTTGTCCTCAGTGTACACAATCTGGTTCATTTGTGCATAACATATATATATATATATATATATATATTCATGTACAGAGCCAGTTCCCATGTAAATTATTGCAGAGTTTTTCATAGACATCCCTTGCTATATGGTCGGTCTTTCTGTTATATGTATTTAATAGGTATTTGTACATGTATGGTAACCCTAATCTTAATTTTTCCATTCCCCCCACCTGTTCTTTTAGGTAAGCATAGTTTGTTTTCTAAGCCTGTGAGTGTCTTTCTCTGTGGAAATATGTTCATTTGTGTCAGTTGTTAGATAACGCCTATAAGTGATATCATAGGATATGTCTTTTGCTTTCCGACTTACCTTATGTTCTGTGATTATCTCTAGGCTCATCTATGGTGCCTCAAAGAGCAGTGTTTCATTGTTTTCCATGGCTAATATTCCATTGTGTACATGGACCACTTCTTTTTCCACTCATCTGGTGATGGACATTTTGGTTGCTTCCGTGTCTTGGCTATTGTGAAAATTCCTGCAGTGCAGCTGCTGAAGCCTGTGCCTTCTCGACTCTGAACTTCTCAGGTGAGAGTCTCAGCGGTGGGCCTGCTGAATGGAATGGTGGCTCAATTTTTACTTTGAAACACAGCTCCTTTCTGTTCTCATTATTGGCTGTTACCACTTTACATCTCACCAGCAGCTAGAGGGTACACAGTTCTCTAAAACCCCTTCAGCATTTGTTGTTTGCAGACTTTTAGCTGATGGTAGTTGGCATGTGTGAGTTGAAACCTTTTTGGAGGTTAGATTTGCATGAGTCTAATAATTCCTGATGTTGAGCTTTTATCCATTTTCCTCTTTTTTGAAAATGAGTGAGTAAAACTTACCCCTCCATACTATGTCCTTGAAAATTGTGCCAGTTTGGAATTTTTTTGGCCATTCCCTACCTCCGCACAATTATGTAGGGCAGGTGTCCTTTACAGCCCTGAGTCCTTGTGAATGTTAAGTGACCATTAGCTGTGGGTTTAATGCCGCTCTTGCGGGAAACGGCCACAAGGCGGCAGCATTTCTACATTTCCAACTCTGGGTTTTTGGGCAACAGAGCTTTCCTGGAAATCGTGTTAGTAAGCTGCAAATTAGAGTGGAATGTGCCAGTGCAAACCCCCAAGAGCTTATATCTCCTAAATTGTTGTTTGTTTATTAAATTTAATTTTTATTAATTATCAGAGCAAATTTGATACAAATGTAGATTCTCCTAGGTGTACAGTTTCTGGTTCATCCTATCAATGTATCTGTCTATTCCTCTTTCGATCCTTTCCCGTGGATGTTATTATAGGGTGTTGAGTAGACCTCTCTTCGTATTCCATAGGCACTTTGTGATTATACATTTCATAAGTATTAGTGCATATCTGTTAACCCCCATGTCCTAGTTCATACATTCCTTATTCCTTTCCATTTGGTTAAACATTAATTGGTTTTCTGAATCTATGTGTGTCCATCTCTTGGAAATTATTTCATGGGTATCAATTTTTAGGTAACACCTATAAGTGATGTCCTAAGATGTCTGTCTTTCGGTTTCTTTCTTACTTCAAGTTGGGTGATTATCTCTAGATCCTTCTATGATGGTGCCAACGGCACTGTTCCATGCTTTTTCATGGCTAATATTCCATTGTGTACATGGACGACTTCTTCTTGGTGCATTTTTCCGTTGATGGACATTTCGGTTTCTTCCAGGTCTTGGCTATGGTACGTGTTGCTGCAGTGCAGGATTGCCAGCCTGTGTCTTTTCGATTCTCGTCTAATCAGGTGAAAGGCCCATGAGTGGGCCTACCAGATCACATGGTAGCTCCATATTTACCCTTAAACGCACCTCCATTCTGTTCTCACTACTGGCTGTGACCAGGTTTCATCCCACCAGCAGCTAAAGGGTACGCGGTTCTCTAAAACCCCTTCAGCATTTATTCTTTGTAGACTTTTTGGCTGATGACCATTCTGACGGCTGTGAGGTGAACTTTTTTGTACACTGGATTTGCATGGCTTTATTGATTCCTGATGTTCAGCATTGTTCCATTCCCATTTTGTTAACAAAAAAGAAAGAAAGTAAAAGAAACAGAAGACAAATGTGCATAAACTATGCCTCTTGAAACTGTCGTTTTGAAATATGGACGTCTTTTGAATGTTTTGATCGATATACGACCCCAGGATTTTTTTTCAGGGAGGTGTCATTTACAGGCCTGCAATTATTTTGAATATCAACTGACCATTAGCGCTGGGATTAAAGCTGCTGTTGTGTGAAACGGCCACAAGGTGGAAGCAGTTCTCCTGTACCAAACCCGGTTACTAGGGCAACAGAACCTCAATGGAAGTCGTGTTCCAGGTTGTAATTTAGAATGGAATGTATCAGGAAAGCCCCTTCAATTTATGTCTCACTATTTCTTGTTTGTTTTTTTTAATTTAATTTTTATTTTTTATCACAGCAAGTTTGATTACAATGTTTGGCTTGTTGTAGGTGTGCACCATGTGGTTCTTTTACACATATACATATGTGTGTTCTTCCTGGGATCCTTGTCCCATGTACGTTATGACAGAATGTTGAGTAGTCTTCTCTTGGTATTCCGTAGGTCTTTGGTGATTATATAGTTCACCTGTGTTTGTATATGTCTGTTAACCCCAATATCCTAATGTATCCAATCCTCACACCTTTCCATTGGTGAACCATAAGTTTGTTTAATGAATCTGTGATTGCCCTTCTCTGTGGAAATATCTTCACTGCTATCAATTTTTAGGTAACACCTATAAGTAATATCATACGATATGTGTCTCTCTCTTTCTGACTTAGTACGAGTCGCGTGACTACCTCTAGACTCATCTACGGTGCTGCACATGGCATTGTGTCCTTTTTTCCCTTGGCTAATATTCCCTCTGTACATGTACCAGTTCTTCTTTGTCCACTCATCTGTTGATGGACTTTTTGGTTGCTTCCATGTCTTGGCTATTGTAATAGAGCGGCAATGCACATTTGCCTGCCTGTGTCTTTCCAATTCTGTCTTCTTAGGTGATAGGCCCAGGAGTGGGCCTGCTGGATCATACAGTAGCAAAATGTTTACTTTACAAAGGCACCTCCATTCTGTTCTCATTAGTGGCTCTTACCAGGTTACGTCCCTCTTAAAGTTGAGGGTATGCACTTCTCCACAACACCTTCAGCATTTACTGTTTGTAGTGTTTTTTTGCTGATGTATATTCTGACCAGTGTGAGCTGATATACCTCTTTGGGGTTGGATTTGCATGCGTCTCATAAACCCTTGAAATTGAGCTTTCTGGCATGTCCTTTTTTTCTTCAAACTGTGAGTACAGCTTACCGCTTCAAATTGTTTTCGTGAAGTGTGTGTGACATTTAGAAATATTTTGGCCATTACCTCCCTCAAGACATTTTGTGGGCAGGTTTCATTTATAGCCCTCCAGTACTGGTGCATATGAAGTGACCCTTAGCACAGGTTTTAAAGCTGCTGTTGCAGGTAACGGCCAGAGGGCGGCAGCATTTCTTTCATTATGTCTTTTGCTTTCCGACTTACCTCATGTTCTGTGATTATCTCTAGGCAGCATTTCTGCTTTTCCCAATCTGGTAACTAGGCGAACAGACCTTCCTGGCAGTGGTGTTCCTCGGTTATATATTAGAGTGGAATGTGCCCGGAGAAACCCCCAAATGCTGATGTCTCCTTACTTATGTTTGCTTTCTAAATTGAATTTATATTTCTTTATTGGAGTCATATTCCATTGCGTACATGGACCACTTGTTCTTGGTGCATTCCTCTGTTGATGGACATTTTCGTAGCTTCCAAGTGTTGTCTATGGTAAATATTGCTGGAGTGCAGGATTTTCAGCCTGTATCTTTTTTTATGGTTTTGATTTCTTTTGCGGTACGCGGGCCTCTCACTGCGGTGGCCCCTCCCGTTGCAGAGCAGAGGCTCCGGATGCACAGGCCCAGCAGCCATAGCTCACGGGACCAGCCTCTCCACGGCATGTGGGATCTTCCCGGACCGGGGCACGAACCCGTGTCCCCTGCATCGGCAGGCGGACTCTCAACGTCTGCGCCACCAGGGAAGCCCAGCCTGTTTAGTTTTGATTCTCATCCTGTCAGGCGATAGGCCCAGCAGTGGGTATGCTTGATTGAATGGTAGCTCAGTATTTACCTTTCCAAGGCACCTCCTTTGTGTTTTCCTTACTGGCTCTTACCATGTCCCACGTTGAACCAAGGGTAGGCGTTTCTCCTCAAACCCTTCAGCATTTACTGTTTGCAGAATTTTTGCTGATGGCCATTCTGACTGGTGTGAGATGATAGGATTTTTGTAATTTGGATTTGCATGTCTTGAATTATTCCTAGTGTTCAGCATTTTTCCACGCCTTTTTAAAGTTCTGTTAAAATAACAGAAAGAAACAGAGAGTACAATTAACCTCTGGAAATTGTCTTCTTGAAAGGTTGCCCTCTTTTGAATGTTTTGGTCAATTTTCGAACCCAGGATTGTTTCTGAGGTCAGGTGTCATTCATAGGCCTGTAATGAGTGTGAATATTTAGTGAGCATGAGCACTGGGTTTAAAGCTGCTGTTTTGGGAAATGGCCACAAGGCGGCAGCATTTCTCCATTCCCAAATCTGGTTCCTAGGGCAGCAGAGCCTTTCTGGAAGTCCTGTTCCTAGGTTGGAAATTAAAATGGAATGTGCCAGGAGAAACCCCAGTAAGTTTATGTCACATTACTTCTTGTTTTAGTTTTTTTAATCGGGGTAATGTTTAGAATACTGTTTGTCCTCAGTGTACACAATCTGGTTCATTTGTGCATAACATATATATATATATATATATATTCATGTACAGAGCCAGTTCCCATGTAAATTATTGCAGAGTTTTTCATAGACATCCCTTGCTATATGGTCGGTCTTTCTGTTATATGTATTTAATAGGTATTTGTACACGTATGGTAACCCTAATCTTAATTTTTCCATTCCCCCCACCTGTTCTTTTAGGTAAGCATAGTTTGTTTTCTAAGCCTGTGAGTGTCTTTCTCTGTGGAAATATGTTCATTTGTGTCAGTTGTTAGATAACGCCTATAAGTGATATCATAGGATATGTCTTTTGCTTTCCGACTTACCTCATGTTCTGTGATTATCTCTAGGCTCATCTATGGTGCCTCAAAGAGCAGTGTTTCATTGTTTTCCATGGCTAATATTCCATTGTGTACATGGACCACTTCTTTTTCCACTCATCTGGTGATGGACATTTTGGTTGCTTCCGTGTCTTGGCTATTGTGAAAATTCCTGCAGTGCAGCTGCTGAAGCCTGTGCCTTCTCGACTCTGAACTTCTCAGGTGAGAGTCTCAGCGGTGGGCCTGCTGAATGGAATGGTGGCTCAATTTTTACTTTGAAACACAGCTCCTTTCTGTTCTCATTATTGGCTGTTACCACTTTACATCTCACCAGCAGCTAGAGGGTACACAGTTCTCTAAAACCCCTTCAGCATTTGTTGTTTGCAGACTTTTAGCTGATGGTAGTTGGCATGTGTGAGTTGAAACCTTTTTGGAGGTTAGATTTGCATGAGTCTAATAATTCCTGATGTTGAGCTTTTATCCATTTTCCTCTTTTTTGAAAATGAGTGAGTAAAACTTACCCCTCCATACTATGTCCTTGAAAATTGTGCCAGTTTGGAATTTTTTTGGCCATTCCCTACCTCCGCACAATTATGTAGGGCAGGTGTCCTTTACAGCCCTGAGTCCTTGTGAATGTTAAGTGACCATTAGCTGTGGGTTTAATGCCGCTCTTGCGGGAAACGGCCACAAGGCGGCAGCATTTCTACATTTCCAACTCTGGGTTTTGGGGCAACAGAGCTTTCCTGGAAATCGTGTTAGTAAGCTGCAAATTAGAGTGGAATGTGCCAGTGAAAACCCCCAAGAGCTTATATCTCCTAAATTGTTGTTTGTTTATTAAATTTAATTTTTATTAATTATCAGAGCAAATTTGATACAAATGTAGATTCTCCTAGGTGTACAGTTTCTGGTTCATCCTATCAATGTATCTGTCTATTCCTCTTTCGATCCTTTCCCGTGGATGTTATTATAGGGTGTTGAGTAGACCTCTCTTCGTATTCCATAGGCACTTTGTGATTATACATTTCATAAGTATTAGTGCATATCTGTTAACCCCCATGTCCTAGTTCATACATTCCTTATTCCTTTCCATTTGGTTAAACATTAATTGGTTTTCTGAATCTATGTGTGTCCATCTCTTGGAAATTATTTCATGGGTATCAATTTTTAGGTAACACCTATAAGTAATGTCCTAAGATGTCTGTCTTTCGGTTTCTTTCTTACTTCAAGTTGGGTGATTATCTCTCGATCCTTCTATGATGGTGCCAACGGCACTGTTCCATGCTTTTTCATGGCTAATATTCCATTGTGTACATGGACGACTTCTTCTTGGTGCATTTTTCCGTTGATGGACATTTCGGTTTCTTCCAGGTCTTGGCTATGGTACGTGTTGCTGCAGTGCAGGATTGCCAGCCTGTGTCTTTTCGATTCTCGTCTAATCAGGTGAAAGGCCCATGAGTGGGCCTACCAGATCACATGGTAGCTCCATATTTACCCTTAAACGCACCTCCATTCTGTTCTCACTACTGGCTGTGACCAGGTTTCATCCCACCAGCAGCTAAAGGGTACGCGGTTCTCTAAAACCCCTTCAGCATTTATTCTTTGTAGACTTTTTGGCTGATGACCATTCTGACGGCTGTGAGGTGAACTTTTTTGTACACAGGATTTGCATGGCTTTATTGATTCCTGATGTTCAGCATTGTTCCATTCCCATTTTGTTAACAAAAAAGAAAGAAAGTAAAAGAAACAGAAGACAAATGTGCATAAACTATGCCTCTTGAAACTGTCGTTTTGAAATATGGACGTCTTTTGAATGTTTTGATCGATATACGACCCCAGGATTTTTTTTCAGGGAGGTGTCATTTACAGGCCTGCAATTATTTTGAATATCAACTGACCATTAGCGCTGGGATTAAAGCTGCTGTTGTGTGAAACGGCCACAAGGTGGAAGCAGTTCTCCTGTACCAAACCCGGTTACTAGGGCAACAGAACCTCAATGGAAGTCGTGTTCCAGGTTGTAATTTAGAATGGAATGTATCAGGAAAGCCCCTTCAATTTATGTCTCACTATTTCTTGTTTGTTTTTTTTAATTTAATTTTTATTTTTTATCACAGCAAGTTTGATTACAATGTTTGGCTTGTTGTAGGTGTGCACCATGTGGTTCTTTTACACATATACATATGTGTGTTCTTCCTGGGATCCTTGTCCCATGTACGTTATGACAGAATGTTGAGTAGTCTTCTCTTGGTATTCCGTAGGTCTTTGGTGATTATATAGTTCACCTGTGTTTGTATATGTCTGTTAACCCCAATATCCTAATGTATCCAATCCTCACACCTTTCCATTGGTGAACCATAAGTTTGTTTAATGAATCTGTGATTGCCCTTCTCTGTGGAAATATCTTCACTGCTATCAATTTTTAGGTAACACCTATAAGTAATATCATACGATATGTGTCTCTCTCTTTCTGACTTAGTACGAGTCGCGTGACTACCTCTAGACTCATCTACGGTGCTGCACATGGCATTGTGTCCTTTTTTCCCTTGGCTAATATTCCCTCTGTACATGTACCAGTTCTTCTTTGTCCACTCATCTGTTGATGGACTTTTTGGTTGCTTCCATGTCTTGGCTATTGTAATAGAGCGGCAATGCACATTTGCCTGCCTGTGTCTTTCCAATTCTGTCTTCTTAGGTGATAGGCCCAGGAGTGGGCCTGCTGGATCATACAGTAGCAAAATGTTTACTTTACAAAGGCACCTCCATTCTGTTCTCATTAGTGGCTCTTACCAGGTTACGTCCCTCTTAAAGTTGAGGGTATGCACTTCTCCACAACACCTTCAGCATTTACTGTTTGTAGTGTTTTTTTGCTGATGTATATTCTGACCAGTGTGAGCTGATATACCTCTTTGGGGTTGGATTTGCATGCGTCTCATAAACCCTTGAAATTGAGCTTTCTGGCATGTCCTTTTTTTCTTCAAACTGTGAGTACAGCTTACCTCTTCAAATTGTTTTCGTGAAGTGTGTGTGACATTTAGAAATATTTTGGCCATTACCTCCCTCAAGACATTTTGTGGGCAGGTTTCATTTATAGCCCTCCAGTACTGGTGCATATGAAGTGACCCTTAGCACAGGTTTTAAAGCTGCTGTTGCAGGTAACGGCCAGAGGGCGGCAGCATTTCTTTCATTATGTCTTTTGCTTTCCGACTTACCTCATGTTCTGTGATTATCTCTAGGCAGCATTTCTGCTTTTCCCAATCTGGTAACTAGGCAAACAGACCTTCCTGGCAGTGGTGTTCCTCAGTTATATATTAGAGTGGAATGTGCCCGGAGAAACCCCCAAATGCTGATGTCTCCTTACTTATGTTTGCTTTCTAAATTGAATTTATATTTTTTTATTGGAGTCATATTCCATTGCGTACATGGACCACTTGTTCTTGGTGCATTCCTCTGTTGATGGACATTTTCGTAGCTTCCAAGTGTTTTCTATGGTAAATATTGCTGGAGTGCAGGATTTTCAGCCTGTATCTTTTTTTATGGTTTTGATTTCTTTTGCGGTACGCGGGCCTCTCACTGCGGTGGCCCCTCCCGTTGCAGAGCAGAGGCTCCGGATGCACAGGCCCAGCAGCCATAGCTCACGGGACCAGCCTCTCCACGGCATGTGGGATCTTCCCGGACCGGGGCACGAACCCGTGTCCCCTGCATCGGCAGGCGGACTCTCAACGTCTGCGCCACCAGGGAAGCCCAGCCTGTTTAGTTTTGATTCTCATCCTGTCAGGCGATAGGCCCAGCAGTGGGTATGCTTGATTGAATGGTAGCTCAGTATTTACCTTTCCAAGGCACCTCCTTTGTGTTTTCCTTACTGGCTCTTACCATGTCCCACGTTGAACCAAGGGTAGGCGTTTCTCCTCAAACCCTTCAGCATTTACTGTTTGCAGAATTTTTGCTGATGGCCATTCTGACTGGTGTGAGATGATAGGATTTTTGTAATTTGGATTTGCATGTCTTGAATTATTCCTAGTGTTCAGCATTTTTCCACGCCTTTTTAAAGTTCTGTTAAAATAACAGAAAGAAACAGAGAGTACAATTAACCTCTGGAAATTGTCTTCTTGAAAGGTTGCCCTCTTTTGAATGTTTTGGTCAATTTTCGAACCCAGGATTGTTTCTGAGGTCAGGTGTCATTCATAGGCCTGTAATGAGTGTGAATATTTAGTGAGCATGAGCACTGGGTTTAAAGCTGCTGTTTTGGGAAATGGCCACAAGGCGGCAGCATTTCTCCATTCCCAAATCTGGTTCCTAGGGCAGCAGAGCCTTTCTGGAAGTCCTGTTCCTAGGTTGGAAATTAAAATGGAATGTGCCAGGAGAAACCCCAGTAAGTTTATGTCACATTACTTCTTGTTTTAGTTTTTTTAATCGGGGTAATGTTTAGAATACTGTTTGTCCTCAGTGTACACAATCTGGTTCATTTGTGCATAACATATATATATATATATATATATTCATGTACAGAGCCAGTTCCCATGTAAATTATTGCAGAGTTTTTCATAGACATCCCTTGCTATATGGTCGGTCTTTCTGTTATATGTATTTAATAGGTATTTGTACACGTATGGTAACCCTAATCTTAATTTTTCCATTCCCCCCACCTGTTCTTTTAGGTAAGCATAGTTTGTTTTCTAAGCCTGTGAGTGTCTTTCTCTGTGGAAATATGTTCATTTGTGTCAGTTGTTAGATAACGCCTATAAGTGATATCATAGGATATGTCTTTTGCTTTCCGACTTACCTCATGTTCTGTGATTATCTCTAGGCTCATCTATGGTGCCTCAAAGAGCAGTGTTTCATTGTTTTCCATGGCTAATATTCCATTGTGTACATGGACCACTTCTTTTTCCACTCATCTGGTGATGGACATTTTGGTTGCTTCCGTGTCTTGGCTATTGTGAAAATTCCTGCAGTGCAGCTGCTGAAGCCTGTGCCTTCTCGACTCTGAACTTCTCAGGTGAGAGTCTCAGCGGTGGGCCTGCTGAATGGAATGGTGGCTCAATTTTTACTTTGAAACACAGCTCCTTTCTGTTCTCATTATTGGCTGTTACCACTTTACATCTCACCAGCAGCTAGAGGGTACACAGTTCTCTAAAACCCCTTCAGCATTTGTTGTTTGCAGACTTTTAGCTGATGGTAGTTGGCATGTGTGAGTTGAAACCTTTTTGGAGGTTAGATTTGCATGAGTCTAATAATTCCTGATGTTGAGCTTTTATCCATTTTCCTCTTTTTTGAAAATGAGTGAGTAAAACTTACCCCTCCATACTATGTCCTTGAAAATTGTGCCAGTTTGGAATTTTTTTGGCCATTCCCTACCTCCGCACAATTATGTAGGGCAGGTGTCCTTTACAGCCCTGAGTCCTTGTGAATGTTAAGTGACCATTAGCTGTGGGTTTAATGCCGCTCTTGCGGGAAACGGCCACAAGGCGGCAGCATTTCTACATTTCCAACTCTGGGTTTTGGGGCAACAGAGCTTTCCTGGAAATCGTGTTAGTAAGCTGCAAATTAGAGTGGAATGTGCCAGTGCAAACCCCCAAGAGCTTATATCTCCTAAATTGTTGTTTGTTTATTAAATTTAATTTTTATTAATTATCAGAGCAAATTTGATACAAATGTAGATTCTCCTAGGTGTACAGTTTCTGGTTCATCCTATCAATGTATCTGTCTATTCCTCTTTCGATCCTTTCCCGTGGATGTTATTATAGGGTGTTGAGTAGACCTCTCTTCGTATTCCATAGGCACTTTGTGATTATACATTTCATAAGTATTAGTGCATATCTGTTAACCCCCATGTCCTAGTTCATACATTCCTTATTCCTTTCCATTTGGTTAAACATTAATTGGTTTTCTGAATCTATGTGTGTCCATCTCTTGGAAATTATTTCATGGGTATCAATTTTTAGGTAACACCTATAAGTGATGTCCTAAGATGTCTGTCTTTCGGTTTCTTTCTTACTTCAAGTTGGGTGATTATCTCTAGATCCTTCTATGATGGTGCCAACGGCACTGTTCCATGCTTTTTCATGGCTAATATTCCATTGTGTACATGGACGACTTCTTCTTGGTGCATTTTTCCGTTGATGGACATTTCGGTTTCTTCCAGGTCTTGGCTATGGTACGTGTTGCTGCAGTGCAGGATTGCCAGCCTGTGTCTTTTCGATTCTCGTCTAATCAGGTGAAAGGCCCATGAGTGGGCCTACCAGATCACATGGTAGCTCCATATTTACCCTTAAACGCACCTCCATTCTGTTCTCACTACTGGCTGTGACCAGGTTTCATCCCACCAGCAGCTAAAGGGTACGCGGTTCTCTAAAACCCCTTCAGCATTTATTCTTTGTAGACTTTTTGGCTGATGACCATTCTGACGGCTGTGAGGTGAACTTTTTTGTACACTGGATTTGCATGGCTTTATTGATTCCTGATGTTCAGCATTGTTCCATTCCCATTTTGTTAACAAAAAAGAAAGAAAGTAAAAGAAACAGAAGACAAATGTGCATAAACTATGCCTCTTGAAACTGTCGTTTTGAAATATGGACGTCTTTTGAATGTTTTGATCGATATACGACCCCAGGATTTTTTTTCAGGGAGGTGTCATTTACAGGCCTGCAATTATTTTGAATATCAACTGACCATTAGCGCTGGGATTAAAGCTGCTGTTGTGTGAAACGGCCACAAGGTGGAAGCAGTTCTCCTGTACCAAACCCGGTTACTAGGGCAACAGAACCTCAATGGAAGTCGTGTTCCAGGTTGTAATTTAGAATGGAATGTATCAGGAAAGCCCCTTCAATTTATGTCTCACTATTTCTTGTTTGTTTTTTTTAATTTAATTTTTATTTTTTATCACAGCAAGTTTGATTACAATGTTTGGCTTGTTGTAGGTGTGCACCATGTGGTTCTTTTACACATATACATATGTGTGTTCTTCCTGGGATCCTTGTCCCATGTACGTTATGACAGAATGTTGAGTAGTCTTCTCTTGGTATTCCGTAGGTCTTTGGTGATTATATAGTTCACCTGTGTTTGTATATGTCTGTTAACCCCAATATCCTAATGTATCCAATCCTCACACCTTTCCATTGGTGAACCATAAGTTTGTTTAATGAATCTGTGATTGCCCTTCTCTGTGGAAATATCTTCACTGCTATCAATTTTTAGGTAACACCTATAAGTAATATCATACGATATGTGTCTCTCTCTTTCTGACTTAGTACGAGTCGCGTGACTACCTCTAGACTCATCTACGGTGCTGCACATGGCATTGTGTCCTTTTTTCCCTTGGCTAATATTCCCTCTGTACATGTACCAGTTCTTCTTTGTCCACTCATCTGTTGATGGACTTTTTGGTTGCTTCCATGTCTTGGCTATTGTAATAGAGCGGCAATGCACATTTGCCTGCCTGTGTCTTTCCAATTCTGTCTTCTTAGGTGATAGGCCCAGGAGTGGGCCTGCTGGATCATACAGTAGCAAAATGTTTACTTTACAAAGGCACCTCCATTCTGTTCTCATTAGTGGCTCTTACCAGGTTACGTCCCTCTTAAAGTTGAGGGTATGCACTTCTCCACAACACCTTCAGCATTTACTGTTTGTAGTGTTTTTTTGCTGATGTATATTCTGACCAGTGTGAGCTGATATACCTCTTTGGGGTTGGATTTGCATGCGTCTCATAAACCCTTGAAATTGAGCTTTCTGGCATGTCCTTTTTTTCTTCAAACTGTGAGTACAGCTTACCTCTTCAAATTGTTTTCGTGAAGTGTGTGTGACATTTAGAAATATTTTGGCCATTACCTCCCTCAAGACATTTTGTGGGCAGGTTTCATTTATAGCCCTCCAGTACTGGTGCATATGAAGTGACCCTTAGCACAGGTTTTAAAGCTGCTGTTGCAGGTAACGGCCAGAGGGCGGCAGCATTTCTTTCATTATGTCTTTTGCTTTCCGACTTACCTCATGTTCTGTGATTATCTCTAGGCAGCATTTCTGCTTTTCCCAATCTGGTAACTAGGCAAACAGACCTTCCTGGCAGTGGTGTTCCTCGGTTATATATTAGAGTGGAATGTGCCCGGAGAAACCCCCAAATGCTGATGTCTCCTTACTTATGTTTGCTTTCTAAATTGAATTTATATTTTTTTATTGGAGTCATATTCCATTGCGTACATGGACCACTTGTTCTTGGTGCATTCCTCTGTTGATGGACATTTTCGTAGCTTCCAAGTGTTGTCTATGGTAAATATTGCTGGAGTGCAGGATTTTCAGCCTGTATCTTTTTTTATGGTTTTGATTTCTTTTGCGGTACGCGGGCCTCTCACTGCGGTGGCCCCTCCCGTTGCAGAGCAGAGGCTCCGGATGCACAGGCCCAGCAGCCATAGCTCACGGGACCAGCCTCTCCACGGCATGTGGGATCTTCCCGGACCGGGGCACGAACCCGTGTCCCCTGCATCGGCAGGCGGACTCTCAACGTCTGCGCCACCAGGGAAGCCCAGCCTGTTTAGTTTTGATTCTCATCCTGTCAGGCGATAGGCCCAGCAGTGGGTATGCTTGATTGAATGGTAGCTCAGTATTTACCTTTCCAAGGCACCTCCTTTGTGTTTTCCTTACTGGCTCTTACCATGTCCCACGTTGAACCAAGGGTAGGCGTTTCTCCTCAAACCCTTCAGCATTTACTGTTTGCAGAATTTTTGCTGATGGCCATTCTGACTGGTGTGAGATGATAGGATTTTTGTAATTTGGATTTGCATGTCTTGAATTATTCCTAGTGTTCAGCATTTTTCCACGCCTTTTTAAAGTTCTGTTAAAATAACAGAAAGAAACAGAGAGTACAATTAACCTCTGGAAATTGTCTTCTTGAAAGGTTGCCCTCTTTTGAATGTTTTGGTCAATTTTCGAACCCAGGATTGTTTCTGAGGTCAGGTGTCATTCATAGGCCTGTAATGAGTGTGAATATTTAGTGAGCATGAGCACTGGGTTTAAAGCTGCTGTTTTGGGAAATGGCCACAAGGCGGCAGCATTTCTCCATTCCCAAATCTGGTTCCTAGGGCAGCAGAGCCTTTCTGGAAGTCCTGTTCCTAGGTTGGAAATTAAAATGGAATGTGCCAGGAGAAACCCCAGTAAGTTTATGTCACATTACTTCTTGTTTTAGTTTTTTTAATCGGGGTAATGTTTAGAATACTGTTTGTCCTCAGTGTACACAATCTGGTTCATTTGTGCATAACATATATATATATATATATATTCATGTACAGAGCCAGTTCCCATGTAAATTATTGCAGAGTTTTTCATAGACATCCCTTGCTATATGGTCGGTCTTTCTGTTATATGTATTTAATAGGTATTTGTACACGTATGGTAACCCTAATCTTAATTTTTCCATTCCCCCCACCTGTTCTTTTAGGTAAGCATAGTTTGTTTTCTAAGCCTGTGAGTGTCTTTCTCTGTGGAAATATGTTCATTTGTGTCAGTTGTTAGATAACGCCTATAAGTGATATCATAGGATATGTCTTTTGCTTTCCGACTTACCTTATGTTCTGTGATTATCTCTAGGCTCATCTATGGTGCCTCAAAGAGCAGTGTCTCATTGTTTTCCATGGCTAATATTCCATTGTGTACATGGACCACTTCTTTTTCCACTCATCTGGTGATGGACATTTTGGTTGCTTCCGTGTCTTGGCTATTGTGAAAATTCCTGCAGTGCAGCTGCTGAAGCCTGT